>NW_005871545.1:462768-500651 GCF_000147115.1 Myotis lucifugus | reverse complement strand
TTGTGTGCAGTGCTGTGTTTTGATCCCGATCTGTTTGTAGGTGTGTTCCTGCACATTCTAGCAGACACGCTGGGGAGCATCGGGGTGATTGCGTCCGCCATCCTGATGCAGAACTTTGGTCTGATGATTGCAGACCCTATTTGCTCCATCCTCATAGCCATCCTCATCGTCGTGAGGTAGGTGTCGGTGTGTTGCTTTGGAAGTCATTACGTTGACAAAGAAACTTGGCGAAGTGTAGAAAAGGGTAAGGGAAAAAGCACCTCTCATTTCACCAGCCAGGAGAACTGTGTGATAATGTTGTGGGTGTCACTTCGGCTTTTCTCTTTTATGCTAAGCCTCTGTTTTGTGGTGGTTGTTTTTTTTTTTTTTGTATTATGTGTAAAATTATATTCTGAGTAAGAAAACTTTTTTTTAGCTTTTTCTGATTATAAACTTATAGTCAATATAGGAAACTTGGAAAGGGAAGAGAAGTATAAAGAAAAATCAGTCGGGAGGACACACCTGGAGGTGACATTTCCACTGTTAACAGTATTTCTTTAGTCATTTTTAGGCTTTTTTTTTTTTTTTTTACTTTATTGAATCTCTGCTTTCTGTGCTGATTGTTGAGCTTGGCCAGCATTAGCATACACGCAGCTTCCGGGTGAGAGGTAGTACAGCTGTTTTTTTAAGTCCATAGAGTTTTGGGGTGATTAGTTAGCTAGCAAGGTCTTAATTCAATGACAATAAATGATAACAATGTACAGAGCAACGATAAGGATGGTTCATTATTATTATTTTTAATATGTTTATTTTTAGAGAGGGAGGAGGGGAGAGGATAGATAGAAATATCAGTGATGAGAGAGAATCATTGGTTGGCTGCCTTCTGCACGCCCCCTACTGGGAATCAAGCCCACAACCCGGGCATGTGCCCTGACTGGGAATTGAACCGGCAACCTCTTGGTGCATGGGATGACGCTGAACTAACTGAGCCACGCCAGCCAGGCAAGAATGATTCATTATTGTAAAGCACATATTTCTCTTTACATAGATATATAGCTTGTGTATAGTACTGTAGTGTGTGTGTTTGTGTGTGTGTGTATATACGTATATATATGTGTGTGTGTGTATATATATATATTCAACCCTGAATGCTATGTGGGTCTCTCCAGGTATAATTATAAAATTATGCTCTTCCTTAATGTCTTCAAGGCAAACCAACATTTCTGACTTGACCTTAAAAAAACATCATTTTTTTAAATGGAGGGCAATAAAAAACCTTTAGCTTCAAAGTGCAAAATAAAGACATTCCAATTATCTACTTTTCTGTTAAGAAAGCAAACTTAATTTACGTAAATGTTCACATGATAATGAAATATTTGCAAGATCACTCTGAGATGTTTTTCAAATTGGTCTAAAGACTTTGCCTGATTAGCCAAAGCCAATTTTAGGAAATAAATGAAAACCCTTTACAGCCACAACAAAATAGAGCATAAAGGAGTCATTTTCCCTTACCCTTAATTTTTATATATATTTGCGATTCATCAAGAGCAAAAGAACTAATGGGACTTTATACATTCTCTGCATGTAAATGTTCCTCAGTGGAGCGCCTGCCATGGAAATGGATGTCTCCCTTCCAGGCGGCCTGCCCAATGTCCCATTTTCACTTGCGCAGCGAAAGTGATTGCTTAGAAAAAGACAGTTCTTCTCCCCACATTTCCTAGCGCGGGCAAATGGTGATAGATGTTTCTGGGTAAGACTGGGTGGTGCTGTGATGAATTTCGTTTCCCAGGAAAGGCAGCAGATTGAGTATGACAATGAGAGTGCAGTTGTTATCTTCCGAAAATGGACGCTTCTCGCAAGAGGCTTCAGAATGGCTTTGCTCCTTTTTCCCATCAGCAGCTGAATTGGAATGGAGAGTAGATTCGTGACTTAGATGCAGACCTTTGAACAGTCAGTAGTAACTGAATTTCTCTTTAAAGCGATGCCCTTTGCCCAGATCTGTGGCTTGATTTCTGAGTTACTTAAATAAAAGGGGTACCTATGCATGATGGGAAAAAACACACAAACAGGATGCAGAAATGAGCTGGTACTGGGTGGTATTTCCAAAGCCTTGCTGAAATGGTTTAAATTAGTTTTCTGTAGCTCACCAGGTACCATCTCACGCTGCTTTGTGCCTCTTAACCGTAATCATTTGTTAATACAAAGAAAAGGTGCAAAACTTTTCAATCTTTTCCTTCTTGTCATATTGAAGACACAAATAGCTCAACTTTTAGAGGCAAACTAGGGCAATAGGCTTTAGAAATGACAGATAATGGTCATAAGAGAGGTATGGGATGGAAAGCATGTGTACTAGTGAAACCAAATTATGAATTTGAAATTCTAAATCATAGGTGATCATCCATGTTCATGAAGATAGGATTTGGACCAGATACTGGTTTTGATAAATCTTGTTGATTCTGTGGTCAAATAGGTAATTACTCGAAGCCGATATTAAGTAAACGTAAGCATTTTTTTTAACATGTAAAAAGCTACCATATCATTTATGAGAAATTGTGGAGATACACTTTTTTTTTAAGAAATGGCTTTGGGTGGTGTCTGAAAGCTTCCTTTGTGGTTTGCCTTTCAAGTGGGTATCATTTGAGAACTGTACTTTTCGGAACTAAGATAGAGTTTCTCAGGATTTTAACTTGGTGCTTGTATGTGTATCCACAGTGGGAACATTTTCGCCTAGTAATTGTATTTTTTAATCATATATAAAACCATGAGAGAACATTTGTAAGTACTGATTCATCTAACATCCTTTCTCAAACGTCATTCTGGGAATGCCCTAATACAGCGGTCGCCAACCTTTTGGACCTCACGGATTGCCAGTGGTCCACAGACCAGCGGTTGGCGACCACTGCCCTAATACGTTACAGCATCCATGTGTGTGTGACTGTTAGCTTCTCACCTACACCTCTAGGAAGTATGATCATGCACTGTTCTTGGGGGAACTGAGATATGTCACTCAGGTCATTCCTTGTGTTCGATGGTTCAGATGAAGCGCCCTAGGGAAGCGAGGCTGGCACATGGAGTGTTCTCCCCGATCGACTACATGTCAGGTCACAAAAGAAGACCTAACAGTGATTCCAACATCTTCTTAAGGTCACGTAAGGTTCCTGGCAAGCAGTCCTGGAAACATTCGAAAGCACAGAGCCCATGCAGTAGTGTGTTAGTGATCATTAGCCAATAACATGAGAGATGCCCAAACTGGCAAGTGCAGACACCAACCATACATTAGACTTTGCAGTACCACAGACAGACACCAGGTGGAACCCTAGGACTGATTTCCTGCCGCTGCAGAAGGCCTAGTATTGCAGACAAGAACTCCTGAGTAGAAGCCATCAACCTTTCCAATAGGAGTCACCATGCACCTGCCAGACAGGACACAGAGATCTCAGGATCTCCCGCCAGGCTACGGAGAGACAGACCTCCCGTAAGAAGCCAGACCACAAAGTCTGGAGTTGTGGCTGATTCTTCAGATACTGAAACCCTAACAAAAAAATAAGAGATACAAAGAAACGGCCAACTATGGCACATTTAAAGGAAACGATTCAGTCTCCAGAAGCAAACCTACAAAAAGGAGACATATCAATAGCCGGATACAGAATTCAAAATTACCATCAGAAGGGTGCCCAGTTGATGGAAAGAAAGCACAGACACGAAACAAAAGCAGAAAAACGGTACATGAACAAAATGAGAATATCAGCCGAGGGAGAGCAGACATTCTGGAACTGAAGGATGATAATAACTGGATTGATTTCCCCGGAGGGACGCAATAGCAGATTTGACCAGGCAGAAGGAAGAAGCAGTGAACTCAGATATAGAACTTAAAAAATGACTGAGGCAGAGGAGGAAATCAGTCAGTCAGTCACATAGAAGGTCAGCAAGGAAAGAGAAGACTTGAACAGCACTGAGGCCCATGCCTCGCAGCCAGATACAAACCACTCCACCCAACCACAGCAGAGCACGCATTCTCACACCCACGCGGAGTGTTCCCCCCGATAGCTACATGTCAGGTCACAAAAGAAGACCTGACAGTGATTCCAGCAATGCCTTACGGTCACTTAAGGCCGCCGTGAGGATCAAGTTAGAAAAATGTATGAAAGCACTTTAGGAATTATTAGGTGTTGTCTAAACAAAGACGCTGCTAATTGTTTACAACTTGGCATTATTTACTAATGCTTTCGGTTTAAAGATCAGATGCGTGACACGTTACAGCTGAGTTCCAGAAGTTTCAGGAAAAGGCGACCTTTTCGTGGCTGTGGCTCCAAGTTGAGGGTATTTTAGGGCGTCTTCTTCCATTACTGATACAGTAGGTCCTCTCGAGATGCACTGGTAAGCCACTGGCCTGGAAAGTTAGTATAATTGTAAGGTAAGCCACTGGCCTTGTGGTTTGGGGTTATCTGTTCTATGTTAGGCTTAGGAAATTCTGGGTTAATAGTCATTGTCTATTACCATGGAATACTTGTATTTATGCAAAAGTGACAGCATCTCACAGCCCGCCACAGGACCACACGGCTAAGTGGAGGGTACATTACAATTTTGGGTCAGTTTTTTTTTTTGGCTTTTTTATCCACTAAACATTTTGGGGTATGTGACATACACCAGGCCTTCACATGTGTGCGTTCTTCTAAGAAGTACAACTATCTTTCTCTCTGTGTGTGTCTATTATAAGAACCACTGATAACGTGCAGGACTCGGCTCAGAAGCCAGATAAAGGAGCTGGAGTAGGAAATATGTTTCAGTCGTTACTATTAGGTATTTATTCTCAGGTCTAAGCAGTTTCAGTTCCTATTGTTACACATGATCATCACCGGGCGGGTGTTCTTCAGAAGTTTCCTGCCGGAGACCCTCCTGTTGGAAGGGGAGGCTCTTCCACAAAAGCCGCTTTTGAAGTAAGATCTGAATGTATTTCATTCGCAAAATTACTAGCCACAGAGAATAATGACTACCGTGCTTATTTAGTCTGCTGGGATTTCCGCTGTCACATTTAAATTTACACTTAAGATCGTATGATTATAAATTTGATTTGCCTTCAGCTTTTGAAGAATAAAGTCATTACCCTGTTTTACTGGTAAACTCAGAGCAAATGATTCATTCCTTTCTGTGTCAGCTAGGAAGGCGGCGTTGCATTGTTAAAGCTGGAATCGAGTAGTCAACCAGAAGCGAACCTCTAATTGTTTCCAAATGCTTACTTTTGGGGTTTGGGGCAGCTCTGAGCCTGAGCTCAGTCAGGAATTTGCTACGCTTGTCGTTTTCCCCATATCTATCCTTTCATTATGGCTAGATACACTCATGCTCAAGTCTGCTTTACCAGTCCCCTTCACAATAGTTAATCAGAACAATATGGACCCAAACTCCTGAGCTAAACACAATTTTAAAGGCAAAGTTAGAGTTTCTACAGGTTTCTTTTACATAGTTATGGCCTTTGAAATTATTATAGAAATTGACCTTGGTTCTGAATGGCATTTCCCCATGTGATGTAGCAAGCTCCCTTTTCTCCCACCGCGGCTTCGCGACCTAGTTACAGCTCCTGCAGCTGAAATTCCTCCATGGCTCTAACATTCTCATTGGAGAAGAAGGACCAGTGCGTCCATGCGCTTTGGCGACCTGCTCGCTGCTGTGGCATGTAAGCATTTCGTTAAGATGCTGTCTGAACAGGCCACTGTTCTGGATGTTCTCGGGCAGCAAAATCACAACACCTCGACAGACCCTTACTAAAAGGACACGCTCCCGTGTAATTCCTTACATCGTGACGGTCATGGTCTCCACCGACATCTCCAGGCATCAGCAGATCCTTGGGGTACAGATTGGAGAACCAGCTATCAAGTAGCTGAAGTTAAGCGGGATAGGGAGAACCCCCGCTTATTTCTTCTCGAGTGGTTCTAGGTGCTGTGTTGGTGCGCCGTTCTCTGAGAAGGACAGTGCGGAGGGAGGAAGACGGGATTGTCAGTGAGGGTGAGAGCAGCCGCCAGGAGCCTTTTGCTGAGAATGAGGATGGAGAGGGAAGGAAGGCGTCACCTGGTTACTTGCAGTCACTGCATGCTTTTCTTGGCCTTTTTCTCCACCGGGGGGTCCTCGCCTGTGGTGACAGCGCAGTGGATGGGGCAGCCACCTCGCTCGGGTTAGAGGGTGGGGGGGCTGCGGAACCCTCATCCCCACTTCCAGCTGCCCGCTTCCCTCCAACCTCCGTAGGAGCAGAGGACATTCCCTACAGTTGGGAGGACAGTTTGGGATCAGGAAAGATGCCCTAAAAGGGTGACACTTGAGGTTTTAAAGAAGGAATAGAAATCAGGTTAGAGGGCCGTTTAGGGACATTCTAGAACAGTGATGGCGAACCTGTGACACGTGTGTCAGAGGTGACAGGCGAACTCATTTTTTTGGTTGATTTTTCTTTGTTAAATGGCATTTAAATATATAAAATAAATATCAAAAATATAAGTCTTTGTTTTACTATGGTTGCAAAAAATTAAAAAATTTCTATATGTGACACGGCACCAGAGTTAAGTTAGGGTTTTTCAAAATGCTCAAAAGGTTCGCCGTCACTGTTAGGCAGAGGTTACGCCTGAGCCAAAGCATGAAAGGAAGAACCAGCGGAAAGGGAAGTACAAGTCGGTTTACGTTCAGAGCTTAAGCTGTGAGGCAGGGGTGATAGGAGGTGGAGCTAGAGGCCGGATCCAGAAACCTGCCCCGTGGAGGAGCTGGCGCTTCCCCGGCAGCCGGGAGCTTGGGACAGGTTTCTCCCGGGGAAGGGAGAGGCTCAGACTCTGGCTTTGGGTAGGTGGTCTGGCAGCTTTGTAAAGAGCGCGTGTATCCGTTACCCGTGGGCGCATAACACGCTACACAGAAGCCTAGGCGCCGCAGAAACACGCTCTCTCGGGTTGGCCTTGGTTCAGGAGCCCGGGCGTGGCTCGCGGGCTCTCGGGCTCAGGGCCTCTCCCAAAGCCGTGACCTGGGAGTCAGCCAGGCCACCTGGGGAGAACCCACTCCAGGTCACTCCGTGGTGGTTGGCAGTATTGAGTGGGGTTGGGCTTCTGCACTGAGGGTCTCGGTCCCCTCCAGGGGCATCCTCCGCTGGGAGCCAGCACCTGAGAGCCGGCGAGGAGGACGAAGGAGTTGGAAGCCGGAGCCTTTTCACCTGCCTTAGGAGTGACATCTCGTCACTGTTGCCATCTCTGTTCATGAGCAGCAAAAAAGGTTCCCCTCCCCAGGTTTAAATAATGAAAGAAGACACATATAATCGGGTTGGAGAAATAGTAACAGCTGGACTAGATGCCCGTATCTGTGTTTTGTATTTTCCTTAACAGCACTACTGAGCATGTGTGGACTATCTGATAAAAGCGCATGGGTTGCCTTGGAAGACTGAAGTCTGTTTAAATAACAGTGGGCTGACTGCTGGTTTAGATCTCAGATGCACTACTTGTTCGGTCGTGCAAGTTTTGTGGCTAAGACATTGACACATTAATTAGCGCTTTACTTTTACTTTAGATAATAGCTTACTGATCACATGAACACCTGGAACAAAGGCTAGATTCCTCTTCCTCATATTTCTCTGATAAACCTGACCACGTCCCACTCCGGGGGGTGGGGGGGGTGGGGGGACAGGCTGTCAGAACGCGGCTTTAATCACCTGCGTCCTTCTCCCCAGTGTCATCCCTCTCCTGCGGGAGTCGGTGGGCGTGCTGATGCAGCGGACGCCGCCGAAGCTGGAGGGCGCCCTGCCGCAGTGCTACCAGCGGGTGAGTCTCGGCCGCTGGCCCCAGGCCGTGCTGCTGCCACATGTTAGGCCTTTAAGGGTTGAAAAATGGTGACGCAGAAGTCGTGTGGGGGGAACGAGTGTGTTTGAGGAAGAGAAAGGCCACGTGCTGAGGCTTGGTGAAGAGAAGGTGGCGGGAAGTGTGGAGAGGGGCAGGGGACAGGGCAGGCCCAGTTTGGGTCGAGCTGAGAGGTTAGATTTAGCTGATGAAATGGGAGCATCAGACGCTTTAGGCTGGAAGAGTGTCGTCCCAGGCACCAAGGTTGTGGGTTCGATCCCTGGTCAGGCCACATACAGGAATCAACCAACGAGCAAGCACATCAATAATGGGACAACACATTGGTGTTTCTCTCTCTCTCTCTCTCTCTCTCTCTCAAACCAATCAGTTTAAAAGAAAAAAAGAAACACTGGCTCCAGTTCACTGACCTTTCCAAACGACTAGTTTTTCCATCTTGTGAGTTCTCTCTTTTTGACTCTCTGGGTCATTGATTTCGGCCTTTTATTTCCTTCTTATTTCTTTGAGTTTACTTTGTTGTTGTTTCCCTAGTTTCTTAGCTCACTTGTGTTCCTGTTTGTTCTCTGACTGATGTATTTGAACATGTAAATTTATTTCAGGCACTCTCAGCCGTGCCCAACAGATTTTAGCATGTGTTCATTCCTGTTTCCCAAACACCTGCCTATCACGGTGCCGGGCACACAATGAGTCCCAGGTTTTCATGGATTCAAACACCCCCCTTGTTTGCTAGCGGGAGAATCCGTGCAAACTGAAATGCTGCGTAGGAATCACAGTGGAAGGAGCCCCTGCACCTGAGGGTGTTAATCCTGGCCTTTCTGTTGCAGGTGCAGCACTTACAAGGAGTCTACAGTTTACAAGAACAGCACTTCTGGACCTTATGTTCTGACGTGTACGTCGGGACCTTGAAGTTAGTAGTAGCACCTGACGCTGACACCAGGTGGATTTTAAGCCAAACACATAATATTTTTACTCAGGTATGACTTTTTCACTAGCTCCTTTTAAGGGTCTTAGAATTTATTGTATCTACTGTTTTGAAAATATTTACTATTTAACATTAAATATATATATATATTTATATGCTACACTATGAAATAAGCATAGATGTATTTTTTTTTCAATCAGAATCAAATTTGGGAGATCCTTATTTTAGTTAATCCTCATCATTATACTGATTTGTGTTCCTTTAAGAAAAAGTGGATTCCCTTTTGCTGTATGCTCCTTTAAGACGTGCGAGATGCTGTGTGAAGCCAGGAATTCTAAATAGCATTTGGGATAAGAATAACGCCTTGTCCGTGGTTTCAGCTAAAAGCAGCCTATGCCAGCGTTTTTATTTGACGGCAGGTCTGTGTCGTTCAGTAGCTTAACATGCTGTGGAGTTTCTCTTCTCACTGTTTGGGACACGAAGCAGCCCGTGCAGTGGCAGCGTGGTTATTTCAGTGAATGCTGGTGCCGCCGTGAGCCACAGTGACCGACAGTCCGCGTGAGGGCGACCACCGTGATTCTGGATGTCCTGGGAGATTAAGACTTTATGTCAAGAACATCCTCAGGGAGAGCGAGAACACACAAAGTCTTTTCTTGGTCTGGTTCGCTGGAAATACTTAGCGAGAAACTAGATGCCAACATGGTTGCCAGTGCTATCTTAACACATAGAGCTCCCGAGGAAACGTGTAGCCTGCCCTAGAAGTCTGTGCTGGAGACCTGGGAGCGCGGCCCTCATGCCAGCGGGGTTAGCTGGAGCTCATCACAGCCAGCCAGACCCGCTGGTGGGCACTCCTGCAAGGGCAGTGATGGTGAACCTTTTGAGCTCGGTGTGTCAGCAAGGGGGTCAGCCTGGGTTCTTACCAGGTGTCAATGTCATGATTCTAGAGTAGAGAGGAAGAGAGAGACGTATCTGTAGGCATGGACAGCAAACAGAACCCGCAGCTGAGTTAGATTCAGGACCTTCTCAGAGACAAGCGCTCGCTCTTCTCCAGAAGAGAAAAGTGGGCCTGGTGCCTTTGGAACTAAATGAATCGTCGCCCACAGGCGACAGGGACTCGCTGCAGTGCCGCGTGCTTGCTGCAGATCGAAGAACCAGGCCTCTTGGTGCACAGACACTAACAAGTCTCCGGCACGTGACTCCCATTTGGCCTGGGCTATGTCACGTGGCCATATGACACAGGCTACGTCATGTGACTTCCACGGGAAGCGGGCTAGACCTGCAGGTTGTCTGAGCTCGCTGCTGTTTCCAGATCACTGTTCTCTCCTGTAGCCTCAGTTTCCCCTGGGCGTGCCCTTCCACCCTCAGAGTGGAGCCCCTGTCGGCCTCTCCAGGACTCGGCCTGGTCACACTTGCCCTCGAGAAGGCGCGTTTCCAGGCCAGAACCGAGCGGGCAGCTGCGGGGCTGTAACCGGAGGAGAGGCTCTGCCGGGAACCCCACAAGCGCTGGCCTTTCAAACGGCCGGAGCTGAAGGTTTACTCAGCTGCTGCTTTGGTTTTGGAAACTGTATTTGGGTTTTGAACATGTCAAGCTCTGGAAAATACTTTAAGCCTTTTTGTCAGCTAAGGGCAAGCCAACTTCATTTCGTTCCTTGGAGAGACTGAGGCCCGCGGTACAGACGGATCGACACGTTTCCCCAGAGGGGAGCGGGGTTGCCCCGCTAATGCCTCTCACTCCGCAGATTTGCGGGTGCTTTTGTGACCGCTGTTCAGCTCTGACACGTGCAGGATTGAAGCGCTTTATTCACTATGTGTCCTTTCTGCTCATGCCCTGGCAATGCATGTCCACATGCTCTTAGTTCATCCAGGGTTTGCAGTAACGTTTCCTTCCATGAATAAAATGTAAAAAATTTTAACCTTATTTTTACATTTAAAATTACACCAGTTCATAGGTCTTCTTATCAGAGGGAATCAGACTCATAACCCTGCTAGCGCTTGAGGTGCATGTCTTGCAGAGACGGGGAATGCTGGCGGCCTTAGTTCCAGAGGCCAGAGGAGGGTTTTCTCAGCGATCAGTTTACTCTCTGGTTTTGTGACCCGTGTGGGTGTCTTCTTATAGCTGATTTTTAAATCAGAATTTAAGCCATCGTTTTTGGTTAAAAAGCTATTAAAATTTCTGAGGACAACTTGAAATTGAGAAGATTGATAACATCAGACATTTGAGAAGTATGACCTTCCATTTTGTTTGTGAAGCTATGTTTTCTGACAGTTGTAGAACTGCCTATTAGGCCTGGCCTTTTCACTCTCCTTTCAGCCCATTAGTCTCCCATGGCTAAAGCCGCTGGCTGCTCGGCACGGATCTAGAATTGGCAGCCTCTTCGGTACCCAGATTCCTTCGGGAGTATTAATTAAGTGGTAATCCAGTTTTTAAACTACAAGGTTTCCTACTGGTATAGAAAAAGTCCTTTCTTTCTCCCGTTGTACGAACTCTTAAAAAAATGAGTTATCATTTGAGAATTGGTGAGATAGAAAACTTATTTTTTATGTTTATTTGAACAGGAGACAGTGGGACACTGGGTTAGGAAGGCCATTTAACATTTTATGTTTCTAGTTTTAAACTGGCTGAATGAAAATCATGTCAGTTTTTAAATACACTTCTGTTTTGTGAGAAATAACATTTGAAGAAAAATCTAGAATGTGCTTGGGGCTCATGCCCTCCTCGGTTGCCCAAGCACAGAAGGTGACCCTGCCGCACGCCATCTGCTCCCGTAGAACCTCCTCATTTCTCCCATCCTCTCTCCTCAGCCGGCTTCCGTTGTGCCTTTAAGCCCTGAGCCCCAGCTTCCTGCTTCAGCTCTTGGTGCCCCACTCTCTAGCCTCAAAATAGAAGTCACAGCTGATACCCAGGAAGGAACCCGGAGACTCCTCACAGGCCAGCTGGGGGCCTCAGCCCCTCCGCCTCCGCCAGGCCCTGCTCCCACTCCCTTCCTGTCTCACCGGCTGCCCCATGTGTCTCCGAGGGAGGCCGCAGGCAGCGGGAGAAGCTGCCTCCCTTTCCCAGGCGGCCGGCTCTTTCCCACCTGCTGGTGGGGGGTTGACTCGGTTATAAATTGACTTTGCTTGCGAGTCTGCCTCTTTCCTTCCCTGCCCCTCGCTTTCTTTCTTCATCACGTACTGAGGTCCACCAGGACCCGGCCTCCAGAGGAGGGGAGAGAACAGCCACGGGGCGAGGCCACAGATCCTGGGCTTGTGCTGGGGGGGCCACAGGTTGAGGCGTTTGTTCGTTGGCCGCTCCTGGTGGGATGGTAATAGCACCTTCGGCCTTTACTGACCGCCCCGTCTGTCCACCCAAGACTGTTGTCCCCAGTTTATAGGGAAGGGAGCCCAGACCCCAGCCACAGCTCATGGCCTGTGACCTCATCAGATTCACTGCTTACTCATTCTGAGCTGACTTAGTGGAATGTTTTGGTAGTTTTGGAGAACTGATAGAGAATACAAACCAACCAGCAGTTCTCAGTAGCCACATTCCTGTTTATGTTTCCACACTTACTTCCGGTGTGTTTTCTCGCCACAACAATGGGCATTTGGTGAGGATGTTCTGAGTCTGTGGAACCAGGTTACATTTATTTTCTCGGGCGCATAGGTGTTAAAAAACTAGCTGTCTTCCTAGTTTAAACAAGTGTCCTATGAGCGGCATTATATTTGTGCGTTATTCTCAGGATATAAGACAGGACTGTTCTGTGGTCCCCACTGTGTGAGGACAGTCCCCAGCCAGCCTAACTCTGGGCGTCAACCCAGCGGTGGGGTTGCTGAGGGGACCCGCATGGCTTTGACCAGCTGGGTGATTGTCAGGTGTCTGGAGTGAGTCAGGAACCCTAGTTTGCATTCTTTGGAAATTCCCTTTTCTCTCTCCTTTAAAGGAAATTGGGAGAAGAGAATGGGAAGCTGGCCCAGCGGAGGCTGCCCCCAGCGGGACAGGTGGGGGGCAGTGGAGGAAGCAGAGGGGCGTCTGTTAGACTGAGCTTCTGTGGGAGCTGAGCCCCTCAGGGGACAGCGAGTAATTAACTCACGATTATGCAAAGATCATTTAGCAGCCCTTTGCTTTCCTCTTTGCGTTTCTTTCTCTCTCATAGCCTTGAGCTACCTCATTGCTTATCACCCTAGCTCTATCTGCACACACACAGGAGCCTACCCATTTCCCCCATTTTGCTTTCATTCATGGTTCTGTTAAAAGGGAAAAGAAATTAAACCGTTTACTTGGGCCCCAGTTTTGTCTTCAGGTTAGACACACTAGAATTTTACAGGGGAGTTCCCAAGTATAGTTATTTTAGGGGCCATATGGATTGATTAGATCAAATATAATGAATCAATCATAATAATTTGGCTTAATAGCCTATTAGAGCATATGAAATCCTTTCTCATGTCACACTTGATCCTTATAATAGCAGCTGGCACGTAGCGAGGATTTATTAAATATTTGTCAAACACTGGATGACTACATAACAATTTTGTGAGCTAAGTAGGGTTGGTATTTTATCAACACTTTTAAAATAGAATAAGTGAGTTGGTTTTAACTTAAGCTCAAAATCATACAGATGTTAAGTTCTGTCTTTTTTTCTGCCACCCTCTTCAGGAGAGGGTGCTATTGAATGTATTTCAAAGAGCTTCAACTTGATCAGAGCAAGGGTTTCTTTTCTTAATGAGGCAAAAAGCGAAGATGTTTTCTGTGCTGGGGAGCTCCTGGGGCCGCCCAGCTCTTCATTCCGTTAGAGAGGCCCCTTATTCCTGGCAGACGGTGACCTCATTTTCCCGACACTCATGGACACGCTTGTCATTGGTTGCATGGCTTTCTCTTGTAGAGGTAAATAGGGACTTTTTTTGTGATTTATGAACATACTTGTTATTCTCTATGATGAAAAATAGAGGTGGAAAAAGAATTACTTCCTTTATCAAAAAAATGGGATTTTTTTTTAATGACTTTTCTGAACTATATAGTTTGTTACTGGTTCGTTTGACTTTCTGATTTTCTTTTAACTTTTCAGGCCGGAGTGAGACAGCTTTACGTACAGATCGACTTCGCAGCCATGTAAGGAGCGAAAAACTGCTGCTTTGGGGACCGCGTTTTTCTGGTACTGTACAATCCCGAACGTTGTACCCAGCTTTCCAAGACAGGTCGTCACTACAGCGCCAGCCCCAGGTAGACCAGAACACCCGGTCAGCACTACGCGGGCGGTCACTGCTAGGGGACCAGGGCGCGGACCCTCCCCTGGACTTGGGTCCGGCCCTGTGCTCTCCCCTCCGCACCATTGTGATTTCTGAGATTCTGGCTTTGTCCCAGGGTGTTGCTTTTTGTTTGTTTCTCCTTTTTCTTTTTTTGTTTCAAATGTCCTCACGCCACCCCTCCTCTTGGCCAGTAAGAAATTCAGATTGTGGGCCTCCAGTTGTCTGGATCGTCTCCACTGAGGCCGCTGGAAACTGCTGCTCTCATTCCCACAAAACCAGTGTTCTTAAAAAAAAAAGAGAGCCGGGAATCTGTTTTATATGTAATGTCACACTCGCTGACGTTCTTCGGTGTAATCACATGTTTGTAAAATTGTTTGTACCTTGCAAACTTATGAACCAAACCATATTGGGTTTTCAAAGTGCCTTCGCCTCAGAAAATGTCTGCCAGCATCCAAGGTCATGTATGTTTTTCTAAGTGGATATTCTGTAATCTGCACAAAATAAGACTCTAGTTAGTGGTGTGTACAGTCTGTCTTTCTGTGAACTTCCAGCAGAGGTTTAGATATATGGAAAGTTTCCGTTCATTGCTTTATCTCATCAAAAAATAAAAGGTGATTTTTTTTTTTGCTTTTTAAATCAGATTCAATAATTACATTAAATTATTTTGTGAACTGTGTTTTCAAAACTTTGCAAATGCATCTGTTTTAGAGAGTTGTTTTGACTTACTCCACACATGTGCCAGGTTCCAGATTTCTACAACAGCTACTGTGTCTGTGACAAACTTTCCCATGTCTGTCCTTGCTGCTTTCTGTGGGTTTTGTTAATGAAGGGAGCAGGATTTTATGAATGGAGTGAAGACAGCAGCGATGGTGACGTGTCATTTTGCTTCTCCATTCTTCCAATGACGTCACATGCCGGGCTTGCTTGTGCGGGCCTCACACAGACAACCAGAGCTGCATGTTCCTACGCTGGGACTGTGGACACACAAGCAAACGTGGGAACAGAACGCCCCCTAACACAGCATCTCAGGACTCACAAATAAGTTCACTTCTAGGTTCCTGTGTGTGAAAAGCAGAATCGCAGTTGGAGATGACAGGTGCTCGACCAGGCTGCTTACACATTCCGTCTAATGAGATGCTGATGTGGTTGGCGTTCCCATCGTACTTCCTTGTCACGGTGCTTCTTCCCTTGCGACTTAGCAGGTTGCAAACTGCAGGATGGAAATGGCTGTTTAGACTGTAGATTGAGAAGCAGCACTTTCCCACGGATGCGGCAGACATTGCTGTTGGTTTTGTCTAAGTTCTAGCGTGTCCTTTTCCCTGTCTCTGACCCATGACCTATGAACGACGCTGTCAGGAGGACTAGACTGCGCCCTTCCTGCCTTTCTAAGCTGCCCGCGGCCACGGGCTGCCGACTGTCCCCTTTCTGCAGACTGCCAGGCGGTGCCAGCGCTGAGAACCCTGCGGTTGACTGTGCCGAGCCGAAACCACTGATGCTCTGTCGGAGGGGAGGTATACAAGGGCACGTCCTGAGAATGGCACTGCTGCTCCCGCGTCAGGGTGAGGAGCGGCACTGAGGAGCCTGGCTGGCCTCGGGGGTAGGTGTATGCCAGGAAGGACAGCCAGGCGAAGGCGGGGATTTGGGATGTGCGCCCTTAGAAACCAATTGTGCGTGATTGTATTGCTATTTCCCATCTGGCGAGAATATCTGCAGTGGCCTGTAAAAGGTACGAGTGCGTTCTGAGGGTCCAGTTCTGCCTTTCGCTGAGCCCTCTGTTCCTAGTGAAGTTTTGTGCAAGTAGTAGCACGAACAACACCCTCAACACACAGGCACGAGGGTGGCTTTCCCTTCGATGAGGCAGCGAATAGAGAGTACCAGTGACGGGAAAGTCTAGTTTGCGCCTGCCACCAGAGGTGGTCAGGTTGGCACGAACAGTTACGCTGGAATGAAATGCCTCTAAACGTGTGTGTGCAGCCGTAAGAAATCAGCGAGAAAAAGCAACCTTTCCTCACTCTTAGGAACTGCTTTGTCTCATCAGTGTTGTTGGCCCAGATGTATCGCTAAAGTAGCCCATTTCACTGAGAAAGACTGCTTGATTGTTGTTATAAAATACACTCAGAATATCCCTCTTGGGCTAACCTTTGGGGGGAATCTCTGAGTATCTAGTACAACTTTGCCAATATTTTAAAAACCAAAATATTCTCGGAGGACAAATTTCTACAGCTCAGGGGAAGCTTACCTTGCCAAGTAAGCTTCCCCAAGCGGAAATATCCACACTAGTTTTGTGTTAAGTCTAGATTGTACTGCTCAAGAGGAAGGGCTTGCCCAACTCTGTGCAGCTCCCTTACCTGGCCGAGTCCCTGCGTAGGAGGGGCCGCGTGTAAATGTAGCTGCGTGTTCCCCACGGCCATCCTCACGGTCCCCCCCACCGTCTTCAGCAGGGGCCTGAGGCACTGGGGTTCCCTCGCTTCCAGGCCTCGGCATTGATGCCAGTAACCAAAATACTGTGACTTCTGTGCACTTTGTAAAGCAGCCAATCATTGACCCCAGATGCATTGGCTGGAGTCTGCTGATGTTTTTCCTACTATAACCCATTTTATAGATTGTTAACATAAGCAAAAGTATTTCATTGCTTCACACAGAATCTGACATCTAAGGCGCCTGTCCTTCGAAGCAGTCTGTTCTACCTCTCATTTTCCAGATGAGAATGTCAAGCCCCCAAAAGCTGCCTTTCATTCTAGGTCACAGAGATGAGTAGCGGCAGAGCCAATAGAACCCGGGCCTTCTGACTCCAGGTCAAGAGCTTTCCACCCCCCTGTGCCGCATCCTTGCGGGGTAGCTGCCTTTCTGTCAGTGGGACAAACAGCCTTGTAAATAAAGGGCCTCGCCCTCCATTTTTGGTAATGAACGCACTTTATAAATGGAGTTTTAGCGTCTTACTTTTCATACCTAATTATGAGGTTTAGAATAGTATTTCTGTAGTATCCTTTATGGAAGATAAAATTAAATATTTTTACTTTTTTATTCTTTGTGAAGCCAGTTTCTGATTAAAAAATGTTTTTTGATGACATCTGTGTATTGGATGCTTCTAACATGAGTGGGTTCTGTTAACTTGCCAAGGCTGACCCAGTGGAAGGATTGCTTCGTTTCTGCTCGGTGTGCATTCTGGGAACTCGTCCTCTCAGCCTCAGGTCCTGCCTTTCCGCTTGCTCCTCTAGCACGTGGTCGCTGCAGAGCCAGGGATCGCCGCACGCTGTTCCCAGAGCCACACACATTGGGCCTTACATGTTGTCTAGAACAAAATCGATGTAATTCAGGAGGGTAAAATCCTGAACTCTTACCTGAATCCCAAATGCTAAACTGCTACTCTCAATTCTTGATAAAAGCATTACCTTGAGAAAGGTGTTCTTGTTTTCTGTCGCCATCTTCAAAACAAATTATTTCGCCCTGGCGGATGGCTCAGTTGATTAGAGCGTTTCCCAGACACGCCAAGGTTGCAGGTTCGATCCCCGGTCAGGGCACATACAGGAGTCAACCAATGAATGCAAAAATAAGTGGAACAACAAGAATCGATGTCTCTCTCTCTCTTCCCCCTTTCTCTCTAAAATCAATCATTTTCCAAGTCACAAGATCTCTGGCAAAAAAGGAAATTAGCCTTTCAGGAACATGGACTGAAAGTTTTCATGGGAGACTGTTTCGACCTGAGAAGCCTCAGTGATGCAGCCTCAGCCACATTCCAACGGCAATGACACAGAAAGGTGGGCTCCCACCTTTGCAGAGTGTTCCTGTGCCAGCCTCTGGCTGTGGGCTTTCATGTGACGCATCCTCCCATCCTCTCCTGTGCATAATTCCTGCCTTTGCCCCTGAACTTCAACTGCAGGCTAAAAAGAACAGCCAGAACTCCTTTAAGCACTTTGAAGCACTTTAAAAAAAGTAGAAAGTGTTGACACTCACTGAGCAAGCTGCTAAAGGGACTGGCCTGAAGACAGTCAGTGCCTGTGGGCGTCGAGAGACGCGAGCTCATGGCTAAGAGACATGAACGTACTCGCAAGTTGCTTTTTGAGAAGTACCAGCGTGTTCCAAGTAAGCTTTTCAAAGGACTAACCCTCTTTCATGATCAGTAGTAATCTATGCTTAACCAGATCCCTAGACCCCGAACTGGGCATGGATTTACACTCACATGCGCAGGGGCTGTGGTTAGCTGGTAGGTACTGTAGGTAACAGTGGGTGCCATGGGCAGGGTTGGGACAGGCAGAAGCAGTCCTATACTGTTTATTTATTGCACAGCCCAGCTCAGCTCAGCTTCTCTTTGGCATTTTTGCACAAATAAGTGACTTTACATTCCCTTGGGCCCTTTCTTTTTTAAGTAGCTTGGTGAGCTGGCCCTTCATAACAGAGAAACCACGGACACACAGAGATGTGGGCCATTCTGCATGTTGGGCAGGAACTGGGCAGAGCTGGGCCTGGAACCGGGGCCACCTGGATTTTGTATCCAAGTGAGAAAGCACATGTCTCCCTTGTTATGGAAAGGGAGATGCCATGTTCCTATTGCTTTAAGGACACGTAGAACACGTCATCTGTTTCATTCACCCCAGATGTACTCCCCAAAACTTCCCGAGAGATCTTGGAGGTGCCTCCATAAACACTACCTGCAGTGATTTAAATACTCCTGGGAGTTTCCCCGTTTCTCTTTTTCCTTTCTGGATTATAAATCTTAGAAGAGCTTTCCTGTATTTCCTCATTTCTGCCCTCCCCGTGGCTGCTGCCCCGGTGACTTCCCTTCTACTGGTGGAAACAAAGCCTTATTTTGAACTTGAGTATTTGAATTTTGTTTATACATCGCACATCCTGCATTGATGAGGCTCAGTGAAGATTCCTGTTAGAACTAGATGTGTCCCTGGCAAGCGGTTGCCCAGTTAGCCCACTGCTTCTAAGAGCATCGAATTCAGTGATATTTCTGCCCATGGGATATCATGCCCCAACATGTTTGAGTTTGATCAGTAAACAGAATGGGCCTTTATGTCAAATACTGTGATGGAAACATTGCCAAATCCTTTCCTGGTATCGTCTCCGTGCCCCACAACACCTGACCTCCTGTCTTGGGTGGCCTCTAGACTGGTGGCCACGGTGGAGTTTGGGTTTGGTTCCTTTGGTGAAGACTGTGGCCTGAACACATTTCTGAGCAAACGTTTGCGTGCAAGGCGAGGCGGGAGTGTCAGTTTCAAAGACTGTTGTAAATTGGTTTCCACGTGCGGAAGTGAGTTCAGTACTATGAGCCTGTAACGTAGATTCGCTTTCTGTTATCTGAAGACATTCATGTGTACGTTTTGTTTAACCTCAGATGTATTAAATACGAATAAACAACTGTATCAAACTTCTAATAAAATTTGTTTAAAAATCTTTACCTGAATCGTGCCTATCCGTTGGATGAGCCGGGAAGACGCCGAACCTCACGGTTATGAATAGATTCTAGAGGACCGGGGAGGGAAAGAGTGACTCTCAGGCCAGGAAACGGCACAAGTCAGCGGAGAGCGGTCTGGACATGGTGAACGTCCTCACTGTGGCTCTGACTCACGATTTTCCCTCATGACCATGTCTTGGTATTTATTTCCATGAATTCAAATGGTTCCCCACCCTCATCCTCTCCGGGTGACCTCAGTGTATAGGGAGTGCAGTCCTAAGTGTCTGACGTGAGCCTCCGATCTCCTTCCAGTTTTTTCCCCTCTAACTCAGAAGCGATTCTCTTTCAAAGAAACTTTTTCATAAAACCAGGTCCCACTCCTCCTCTTCCTCCTTCTCTGAGCGGCCTCTTCAGTGGCCGCCATCCCGGGCCCTGTCCTGCGTGCTCCTCCCTGCTCCCACCTGCTCCTGCCTTTCCCATGGCTCCCGGGACGGGCTCCCTCCTCCCTCGGCGGCAGTTAGTCAAAGGCCACCTGCTCTCTGGTCACGTCCGTGGCGGGACTGCCAGCATCTCACCAGCAAAGGGAAAAACAACACCGAGCTTCCCACATCTGAGGACTTCAGCATAGGTTCCTCCATTTCCCGAAGGCCCATCATAGCCCCTTTTCCTTCCTCTGCAATCTTTCTGCTTCGTCTTTCCCAGCTCACCGGCCTGTTTGCTGCCCGGGTGACCACGCAGTCACTGGGAGGGACTGTCTGGCTGCCCGCCTGCCCCATGCCACCTCCATGCCAGGCCCTCCCACTCCCACCCTCACTGCCACCCCCAGAAATAGTCTGGCCTTAGGCAGGAAGCACAAGAAATTTCTGCCGAGTGAGGCTTTTGCCAGGCCCTTTTCAAACACCCCCACCCTGGCTTCCTGGCTGCCGCCTGCGCACTGGACTCTGACCCGGCTCCAGCACCTGCAGGCCGCCCTCCCGGAGTTCCCTGGAACTTGCCTGACCCTGAAGTCCGCAGGCCTGTCACAGCCCCGAGAGCAGCCCGCTCTGCTCACACAGGCACAGGCACGCTATTCCCGGCAGCAGGTCACCGCTGACCTTGCGAGCTGTTGTTGCTGCGCCCAGAAGCCTCCCTGTGCTGTTCTAAGGGCCTCGGGGCTCATGGAGTGCACAGCCCTCGGAGCAGCTTCACACATTGTTTGCGGGTAGTTTTTTCACACATAGTTTTCGGGTAGTTTTTATCGCGCGCTAACAGGCAGTGCAGGCCATTTCAGTAAAATTACGATAACTTTAGTTTACGTATTTATACGTAACCCGCATTCTACCGCTAGTCTATAAAAAACGTATTAATACGTGTCCCGCGCTCTACTACACTGGTAGAACGTATAAATACGTAAAACGTATAAATACGTTTCCCGCATACAATGTGTTCAGAAATCAGTGCTCTCCCTCCCCTCGTTGTGGCCGTGAGCACACTGTTCACTCCTAGACCAGAGACAGCAACGGCAGGGAGGAGCAGCAGGACAGACAGATGGAGCTGCAGCGACAGCCACTTAGTACTTTCCGTTCTGGACGGAAAAGAGAGAGGAAGCTTCAGTGGGACTGTCACTCACTCAAACAACCAGCTCATCCAGCCGTATTCCAGGCTTTGAAAACAGGCCGTGAAGTTCAGGCTTAGCACATGCTACCATGTCAGTGTGAATGAATAGGTCACCCTCGTCAGATGAACACGTATGACGAGGAGTCACGCTGGAAGCAGAGCGACAGCAAATGCTCAGGCAGCCAGAGAACCGACCTCCTTGTAAGAGCCCCCGCTAAGCCCAGGACTGCAGACAAAGCAACGCAAACCAAGCACCCCCCAGCACTTCCTGAGTGCAGGCGTCAGTGTTTTAAAAGGGTATAAGCAGGCAAAGGCTTCAGATTCACGTCGCAGCAGAGGTACCTTCCCAGCCCTTAGAATCCTGCGTCTCTATTGGGCATCCTAACAGGTGAGTGACGGGACGCATCGTGACTAGTCCATCGTTGTCTTCAAACCCAGATTTTTAAAACTTTTATTCTGTGGTCAGCAAGTTTCCCACTTGGCTGTGAGTTGCTATTTAAAACCAAAGAGCAACTGTACATGGCTGGCTGCACATTTATATTAACAATCAATTACATAAGCCCCAAATATAGCCACATCCGAGCTCCGTAACCAGGATGTCAGCGAATGAAGACATGGCGATTCGGGAGGAAGTCATTCTGTGGCAGGTGAGCTGAGTCAGTGTGACGGATGCCCCACCTCGGCTTGCAGCCCTTACCCCCCGGCTGCCAGGCTCACGCAACTGCAGGAGGAACCGCGCGCCTGCACGAAGGCAGCTGACTTAAGGAAGGAGGAAGGGGGTCCCGCCTGGTGCAGGCTTCAGAACGAAAAGCTGCTTTTCAACGTCTCCGGGTGGTGCCACCCTCCAGCTTCCCGCTTGGTCTGCTCCACGTGTTCACATCCTGAAAAACCGCCAGGACAGCAGCAGCGGCTGACGATGGCAGAGGGAGAACTCGGGGCACAGGAAACCCAGCGTGGAGTCCGCTCGCTCTTGGTCGCTTGTGCGGCGCTTCCCAGGTAAACAGGAGCCCGGTTGCCCTTGGCACACACAGTTCAGGCAGGAGCACCGGGACCCAAATGAGCCTCCACACAGACGCATCTACGGGCGGGGCCCCTCGGTGCTCTGAGGACCCGAGCTGGCCTCGGGCACGGGAAACAGACTCAGCATCTCCATCTCCAGCGGGTGCAGGCTGCCCCCTGTGATGACCAGGGAGTGCAGCGGCCCCCCCAGTGCCACGGAGCACATCTGCTGCAGCGTGCCCGCAGCGATCTGCTGGTCTTCAGCCCCTACCCGGGCCAGGCCCACGCACAGCGTCTCCTCGGTGACCGCTAGGCAAGAAAGAGAGAGACCGCCGCTCAGTTCCGCAAGCCCACTAACCTGCCGGCAGTCAAGCCAACAGCAGTGCCAACGGGACATTTAAAGGGGCCCCAAATCTCGAAAATCTCCTGAGTGGCTCATTGAGGACCCATGATCTGACCTAAGTCTTTTCTAAATCGTCTGTACTCAAGGATCTCCTTACAGATTTTTCCCAGGAGGAGACAGATGCCCAAAGGCAGTCAGCACCTTGAAACATACTGACGGGTTCCTTTAAGAACCCTCCAGCAACATCTATGCTAGGCGCTCTGTCTACATGTTAGGAATATAAGGACAAGCTCTCGTGTCTGTCCTGAAGACAACCAGCCCTGCTCTCAGTGCTGAGAATGAGAAGCAGCAGAATAAATATACTGTTGCCGGACAAACCTCACTGTGGAGTTCTGTACTGTAACTATAGTTCATTTGTGAGAAACCCCCACTTTCTGGGATGGCACTGCTTTTACTAGGAAGAACCCATTATTTTTCTTTCAGTACAACTCTCGGCTGCTGAAGTTTCAGCTGAGACTGGACAAGAACGAGCAGGAGGCGCAGTGACTCCGGCCTCAGTGGAGGCTGTCTATCCAGTGTACACGTTAGCCGCTCCAGCATTCTCCAGTGCAGGGCTGCGGTGCATGTGTGTACATGTGTGTGCATGTGAGTGTGAGAGCCCAGCAGTGTGTGTGTGTGTGATCTGAGTGTGAGATGTGAGAGCCCAGAAGGGACCCAGGTACCTGGCTCCTCTCCACGTGCTCGCTGGTTCTGAATCACTTCCAGCAGCTGCTGGGCCGCCTGGTTCACGGTCATGTAGCGAGGAGGCTCGTAGATCTTCCTGCCCCTGGGGTAGAACACAGGCTGCCGTTGGTCTTGGCTGTGAAATGCATTGTGCATATGAACGCAGCACCCCCAGGTACACTCAGGAACCACACCGGGCTGCTTGAAGCTCGGATGGCACCCACCTACGCCGCCATGAAAGCACCGACTCAGTGGATTCTCCTCGGTGCCTCAAGCTTTGCTCACTGTTCTACTGCACGTGCCCTCTGGCTCACTGACATGTTGGCAGAAACAAAAGTCCAGCAATTTGAAGATAAATGCCTAAAAGTTACCTTCATTCGAAGTGACACCTTAGGCAAAAATCATCCAAAATGAGTGCCAATTTGTTCTGTATCTCAGCTTAATTGGGTCCAATCGCGTTTATTTTCATTACCATGTTTGACCCCCAAGTTCCTCTCTTCACTTCCTCTGCTGACAAAATAAACTAAACAGTAAACTTGAACATCTTGGAGAATAAGACATGTCTACGTCTGTGTGACTCAGAAGCCTGCAGTGTTCGCTCAGTGATCAGAATAAAAACAGCGTGGCAGCTTACAAAACAGTTGCTACAGATTATTTATGACTTTCAAACCATCCTGAGGCAGCTGTCTGAAAGAAATATAGCGCAAGCCACAAGCATCGTTTTACATTTTACAGTAGCCACAGTAATAATGAAAGTTTTAAAAGGACAAAATCAATTTCAATAATGTTTTATTTAACCCAATGTACTCAAAATGTTGTATTTCAACATTCACTCCTATAAAATTATTAAAGAGTTATCTTGTACCGAGTCTTTGAAATCTGTTACGAAGTCTACGCTCATAGCACATCTTGATCCAAATGCTAAGTTTTCATTGGGAATACTTGCTCTGCATTTAGATTTCATAAAATTCATGGCTGTTGATAGATTTACACGTTGAAGTTGTTCTAAATCGACTGAAAAGTTTTCCAGTAGCTGAGCCGATATTAGTTTTAAATGAGTGAAGTTACAAATTCAGTTCCTCAGGGACACCAGCCCTATGTCAAGTGCCATTATCATGTGGGAAGGAGCTGCGTCTCTAAGCGAGAAAGGACTGTCACTCTTACCTTCATGAGAAGAATGAGGCTCAGAGACGGAAGTTACCTGCCCGAGAGCCATAACCACGGGCAGACTGAGGCCTCACACCCCTGTCTTCTAATGCCTCATTCATTCATTCATTCATTCCACAAAGAGTGCCCCGTGCCTGTCAGGTGCCGACCACCGACCACGTGCTCACAAGTGAGCCGGTCAAGCCCACTGCCGGTTCCGCTCCATCACACGCCTTATCACTTCGTAAGATGACAAGTGGTCCAATTCTAACGGTAAGGAAAGCTGGTTTCGACAGCCTTAGAACCCGTGTCCCTGAAGCAGGCTCTATGGACTTGCTAAGGGATTAAAAGCATTCCCAGCGTAAGACTTACTTGATTAGGTTTTCCAGTGACTGCTCCTTTACTTTGATGTCTGTAGAAAATAAAAAAAACACAGTTATCTTTGGGTGTGATTAATCCCTCTATCCAGAGTCCTACGTGTGAACCTAAGTTTTGGGGCAACAGTCTCCTCAAGTTTCCAAAAAGCTCATGTGCTTGTATTGAGCCGCTTTTCAATGGAACCACGGGGAATGGGAGCTTGTGGTTGTGTGCAGGGAATTAGGAAACAAACCCAGGTTGGCCCCAAGGCCATCCTGAGGGGATCAAGTTCCTCTTGGGAGAGAAGACACAGGGAGGAGTCTGACAAACACCCGCATGCGCGGTCCCTAACTCTGAATCTGCAGCTTTGCGTCCATTTCTCCCAGCTGGTGAGCAGTCTGGGTGTGCTCCTGTCCTTGCCTCGGTTATCGCAGTGCACGTAACACACACTGCAGGGAATTCTGACTGCATGCGGAAGCGATGTTTGCCTTCCTCTGAACGGTCAGGCGTGCCCTGATAACTTAAGAAGAAACACTTTGATACCAACAGTCATAAATGATCAGGGCTTTCCCAGCATTAACCTGGGCCAGGCCCGGGATGCCGTGGAGGCTGCCGCCCGGGTCTACCCCCAGGAAGCCCGGCTGTCCGCGCATCACACACACTGGGTGCTCTGGCGCTCGGCTGCACTAGTTGGTAAAAGGTAGAAGGCAGACTCCCTCCCCGGCCTCAGGGGAACTCGGAATACAGTGGCAACAGCTGCTTCCTCTCCACAGGCTCACAACACGCAGGTCAGCCAGAGTTTGCTTTTGCAACAATAAACAGAGCGCAGCGGAGGGCTTGCGATGGCCCCTTCAGTGCTCCCAAGTGAGTTAGAAAGGGTGCTTACTGTAAGGTTTTTCAGAATTGAACCCATTCATTCATTCATTCATTCATTCATTCATTCACCTGGAGCTTCTAAACTGGCATTTGCTATAGTAAAGATTGTAATTTAAGATTTCCTTTCTTTTTTTTAATGATATGCTCTACAGAATTGTATTTTAAAAACGAAGAGGATTGCCCTGTCCATTTTGGCTCAGCGGTTAGCATCAGCCCGCAGACCGAAGGGTCGCAGGTTCAATTCCTGGACAAGGGCACGTACCTCAGTTGCAGGTTCATCCCCGGCCCCTGTCGGGGCACATGTCGGTTTCTCTCTCTCTCCCCTCCTCTTCTACCTCTCTTCCCTTCTCTCTAAAAAACCAATGAGAAAAAAAATATCCTCAAGTGAAGATTAAAAAAAAAAATGAAGAGGCTTGGGAGAATTTTCATAGGTAAATGCTTTGAAATTGAATGTAAGTGGTTTCATCTCAAGCCAGACCAGTCTGTACTGTCCCTGTCGCGACATAGGCCGCAGTCCCTCCTCTCCTACGCGCTGGCACAGGAGCTTCTGCTCAGCTCAGAGCCAGGACCCAGCGTGGCACAGAGGGTAGACACTGCACACACGCCTCCTGAATAAGTGTGCTCTCGGCTCGCCCACCACCCCCCCTCCCCCACCCCCACCCTGGAAGTGGCTTGGGCACCAACTCCTTCCTAAGGCTTTGGTGACCTCCCTCGAATGCTCATTGTCCTTGGAAAATCTATACAACGAATGCTATACTTTACTCATCTGCGTGTGATCCTCCGGGGCTGCCTACCATGGTATATACTAGGCTTGCCCAATAGTGGTCGTTCAATAAGTACATGCGAACTTAAATGAGGCCCCAGGTGACTCCATGATGAGCTCTCCGGTTGGAGGGTTTGGCACCATGGATTCCCATACAGGGTGGGGCAGAGGAGGATTACAGTTGGGAGAACTCGAAACAGTTTCTTCTCGTGTTGTTATTTATTAATTATTTTTCCATCCGAGTAACTGTAACCCTACTTTCGCCCCACCCTGTGTTTCACACCTTGTTCCTGCTTTTGTTAACGGAGCAAGAAAGATATATTGTTTAGCCTTGTTTGTCCTTTCCCAGGAAAGCCAAGAAAAGAGGCAGCTCTTAGAAAGAGAGTTCAAGAGCCAAAACTGGAGTCTGTCCTTCCTGCCCCTCCACACAATGGAGCGTAATTGTTCTTTTAAACTTCGTGTGTGCAACTGCTCGTTCCAACCCCTGAGGGCAGGACCCACCCACCCCCACAGTGAGCACTGGGGAAACACTCAGCAAATACCTGCCGGCTGACCTCTACCTGCCTCTGCAAAGCTTCCCAAAGGTCAGCTACTTTGCTCCCCCCCCCGCCCCCCTTTATGGCTGCATGGAGAAGTTTGGGGGTGGCCGGCCTCTTAAGGCTCTTCTCTCCCTGTTCTGTTTAAAACCGCTCAGTTCTACTGTAAAACACACACAAGCACCCAGACTCCCATGAACCCCAATTTCCAATCACCCAGCTGTCATACTTAACTACAAGAAAGTAAGCCTGGTCTCTTTCCACGTGGAAAATCCAAGGACAAAACTATGAAACTAATGACTTAATTAACAAAGTACTAAATGGCACTGACAATAAGCTGAGATGAGAACACACAGCTCCCCAGTCAGTTGTGAGATGTGGGCATTATATGCAGAGAGAAGCATCCGAGGTCTGGTCTGGACCTAGAATGAATCAGGTGTCCGTGTGATGGAATAAAAGGAATGTGTTCTGGCTGGAATGGAACGAGTAAGAGTTAAAGATTTTCTGTGCCAAAGGGAAATGAGACCAAGTCTGAGAAAATAAACTACAGAAACCCTTCAACCAATGACCTTCCAATAATATTTACTGCACTGCTGCCCTGGGCCGGACCTCTAACACTGGGGAGAAGGCAGGGAAGAAACCCGACAAGTTAATAAAATAATTCAAATGGGCTAAGATGAAAAAATAAATAAACTAAACCAGGTAATGGAAAGGAGACCCCTGGGATACAGCGGACACCACATTAGAGGAGGTAAAGTCACTACAGATCAGTGGAAAGGGCAAGACAATAACTTCTTTAGGGCCTGAGGGCCACAGGCCTGAGTCCCGGCCACTTACGCTGCCATCGGCAGGGACGCAACCACAGGTGACCATAAACCAACATAAACCAAGTACAGGCGTCAGGTACAGAGCGGGACTAGCTTCCTAACTGCCCGAGGGACTAGCCTCCCGCTTCTACCCACTGGAAACGCACACCGTGGCCCCACGGGCCCCACGCCCTTACCCAGTAGGCACAGCGTGTGCATGCCGTTCTGTCTGTTCTTCTTCACTTTGTCAAAGAAGCTCTCCGGTCTCCACGTGTCGGTCCAGAAAACAATGGACACCGTCTCTCCGAACTTGTACAGCTAGAAAAACACACACAGCCCTAATTAACGCGGGACAGTGCGCCGAGGGCCAGTTCACAGAGCACAACCGAAATAAAAAGCGAGAAGCGGGCTTGAGAGGCGGGTGGGTGGGTGGCGGCCAAATCTGTCCCCAAAAGGAAAAGGCAACTAGTTCTCGTGGCCCAGCAGCCGGCATGTTGTCGACATGCCTCGTATCTGTATGTGGTACAGGCTCATAACCAGTTCGTGACTCAGCTAGGTAGCTGCTAAAAATACCGAAACACAAAGCATCTGGTAAGAAACAGACCAACAGAGACCTCTGAGCAGTCGGCGGGGTTCCCAGGGGAACGGAATTATCCTTACCTAACAGGTGAGACCACCGAGGCTCAGGAGGAGCAAATGGCTAGTTAGGAAAGAAGAAGCTGGAGCCGAGGTCCGAGGAAGGGCCTTGCGCCCCGGCCCCTCAGTAAGGCCCCCGGCGCCTCCCTCCAGCCCCTTCCTGTGCGCACTGGCCATTTGCAACGATGCTTGTGGCTGCATTCTGACAAGTTCAGCTGTTTGCATTCTACAGAGCATGTTGGGCATCTGGGACCAGATTCTGAAATAGAAGTCTTACCTCTATTAAAAACCCTGTAAGGGAAAACTATTGTTAAGGAAAAGCATATAGGCAACCATCAGAAACACTTTAGAAGGGGCGTCGGTATTTAGGAGCCTGGAGGTAAGTGCCTCGTTCACAGAGAAGGGGACCAAGCGTTGAAACGGGCATTGAGATGCGGGTCACACACAGGCACCAGCCGCACCATTCTCTCCGGACGCCTGACTCAGGGGATTAAGGGAACCGCCCGCCAGCGCCGCTTCCTGGACCCTGATTTAGGGGCTGTAACCATTCCCAGGGCTGCGGTGGCGCAAACTTCTTCAATGAATCCTGGAACATTACGCAAACAGTTTCACCATTTGGATGCCAGTACCTCAAAGAACAGAAGGGCCCGTCTTTGTGTTGCACAACCCAACACCTGCCGGTAAACTGAAAAGCAGCCCAGGCAACATCGCAGTGACGAGAACCGAGGCTGCAGGACCAGGGGTGCCCGGCTTATCGGGGCCTCTGCGCTGTGACCATCTACTCCCCCCCCACACACTGCTGACCCAAAGCTAGACGTGAAGGCCATAACCAGAGCTGGCTTCTACAGATCAATGCACGCTTTTGTTTATTTGTTTGTTTGTTTTAACCTGGAGTAAGTTACACAGAAAGCAGTTTATCTAACTTGATGTTGGATAATGGATTTGTCTGCTAAAGACAAAAACTCAACTCAGAATGAGCCATTTCATTACATGTAAAACACTATCTGGTTAGAGTGAGAAGATACACAAGTGAGGCACATGTTAGGCAGCAAGTAATGATGACCTAAGGTGACACGTAGGCCGTGAGTGCTGTCAGGGCAGCACTTCCCTCGGACGGAGCACCTGTGGGGACTTCTGCAGAGAGGGTGTCAGTGGGACTAGAGGAAGGGTAAGACTCAGGCTGTGGCAACTGCGCACTGGGGAAGGCTGAGCTGGCAGGGACAAAGGGACAGAGGTAGGAAATCTTGGGCAATATTTACAATGGCATTGAGCAACTTACCTAAAAATAACTAGTGCCCGACTTGCCTCTAACAAGTATCTCTACCTTATGACATCTTACCATAAACCAGTGGTTCTCAACCTTCTGGCCCTTTAAATACAGTTCCTCATGTTGTGACCCAACCATAAAATTATTTTCGTTGCTCCTTCATAACTGTCATGTTGCTACTGTTATGAATCGTCATGGAAATATCTGATATGCGGGATGGTCTTAGGCGACCCCTGTGAAAGGGTCGTTCGACCACCAAAGGGGTCGAGACCCACAGGTTGAGAACCGCTGCAACCAACCCGTCTGTTCCAGCTCTACAATGTCCACTCCTGTCCATTTCCACTCAGCAATGTACCTAGAAACTGACTTGATTTTTCTTCCCTGAGAGCCCTCAACACCACTTGCCTGAAAGACGTTAATAGTTTTCTAACTTGTCTCACTGCCACCAGTAGTCCCGTCATTTCTAAAGCGCAGATGCTTTGCAAACTCCATTTTATAATTAGGCTTTAATGCTTTCATTATTTTACATTCAAGTAAAAATATTTTGTCACTTTTAAGTTAAAAAATATCTTCTCTGCATATGGCGAAATTAGTAAATTTAACTTGCTAAGACCACTATTAAGCCCCACACGTATCTCTTATACGTCTGTGCTTTCAAAATCTGATCAGTTAAGTCTGTAAAATGAAAGAAAGCTGAGCTAGCAGACCTGTCAAAAAGCGCCACTAAACCACATAATGGCGAGTTACTAGTTTTCCATACGGAATCCTGGTCTCGGAGTTGGTTTTTTAACCCTCATGCATCTGCTGAGCATTGACACCACGCGGATTTTTGCTGACGCTGGGAAGACTGCACAGGGCCGCACACGAGGCACATAAAACCGAACGAGTAGGCGGACGGAAAATGACAAGATTTATATTCTCACACAAATGAGCGAATCCACACAGGAATTAAATGAAAGGATTATAATTTAAAGCATATAATCCCGCAGACAAGATCCAACTGGGGGGAATAAATACATAAATAAATAAGCAATTCAACTCAGCGGATACTTGTTGCATATCAAGGACATGCATGGCACTGTGATAAAGTGCAGTGGGAGGCGGAGTCAGTGACATAGTACACACACACACACACACACACACACACACACACACACCATGCAGCACTGTGTCCAGGATGGGTTTACCAGGACTGTTTGAGTAGGAGAATGGCACATTCAGGTCCACAACAAAAAACAACTAGAAGTGGAGGAGAATGATGGCTATTAAAACAGGGATTATATAGTAAAAGTTCTAGTGGAAATGGAAAGGAAGGAAAAACTTTTTCATATGCCCATTATTTAGCAGGCGGTCAAAAATAATTCCAAAGTGACTCACAGACTAGAGAGCGTATTGGACGAGTCGCTGTGAGGCTACATCACTGTGCAGAACGCGGTCCACGTACTACCTGGCTTAGCCTTTGTGCTGGGTTAGGCTGTCACTTCCACACCAGTCCCGGGACACCAAGAAAGCCCACTTAATGCTTTTGAAGGACGGGGAGAGCCACTCTGAGGTCAACATGCCAGTAATCACAAGTAGAAACCCACCACATAAACAGAGCAACAGATGACAACAAGCGAGGTCACTTACGCAACAGCCGGAGAAAGTGGAAGTGCCCCATAATGACGAGAACATTTTACAACCTTCCCCTGAAGTCAACCACAACCGAAAAGGCAGGTTTGTGTTTTTTTAATCGTTAAAATGTGTTATTGTAATTACAGAGATAGTCAACGCCACATTACGGGCACTATGTTATTTTCTGCACTACTCTTGATCCCTTTCTCAAGGTGAACTCGGCCTCCTCTACCCCATTCATTCTCTGGCTGCCTGCACAGCGAGCAACGTCCCGTTGAGCAAGCCACCGTGACCTCGGGCTCTTTTTCCGGAGCACTTAAGGTAACTCAGAGCCCGTCAGTGAGTACGAGCGATGCCAACTGCTCCTACCAGTGCCCGCACTTGTCTACATAACATTTCAAAGACTCATCGACAGTAGAGATGGCAAAGGCCAGTTAATCAAACCTGCCCACTCTGCCAGCAGAAGCATGCAAAGGAAGAAATCCTACCACTTCCTGCTATTTTAACGATGCGCATTACTAATAGTCACAATGCTGTTTGTGTTATGTGATTTCATCCTAAAATCACTTCTTTTGAAGGCAATCTTTCTTTTCCAAAAGGGTACTGGATTCAGACAGCGATGTTACCACCCCAAAGCCAATACGACGAAGCTAAGCATGAAATTCAGGTCAATAACATCTCCAAGCACCAGCCACTTGCAAGGCCGCAGCCCTGCTGGGTGTTTTGAGAGACAGGCCAGGAGAACCTGGAGCCCCGCCCTCGTGTTTATCACCTTAAGGTACTCGTTTGTGATAGTGAACACATACAGCTATTCTGGTCATTCCAAGAAAAGGACAAGATAACATGTAACAAGCAACTCCTAAGAACCAAGATTGTTGGGTTAAAAATAACTAACTTTACACATTAATAACCACAAAGTTGGCTTAAAAGCTTACTATCCGTGGCTTTGGACTCTTTTATAGATTCTTTTAAGAAATGCTGCAGCGCAGGGCCCTGATCGCACAGAAAGGAACACTGCATGCAAAGCGTGGGCCCCACAAGGCAGCAAGGCATTCGGGAGAAGGCGGAGGCTTTTGGAGTCCTGAGCCACTTTAATTAGATTATAGATTATATTTACTTCTGAGGTAGGCGCATATTAATGTAAGATTAAACCTTCCTCTAGTTAATTTCAATGATCTATTCCAAGGGGGGTGGGGGAGAGCCTAAATTATAGAAAAACAGTATAAAAAGTTTTAGTATTAAAAAATTGAGTACACACAAATGTAGCATAAAATAACATCTTACAGTCCATGAAATATAATAATTGTAGAAAAATGACACGTTTTTTTAAAAACCACTTCCTCCGTGGTTACCTGTAGACCGCAGCAGCCCACGGCGTTCAGGATGGAGGCGTTGTGGATGACTCGGTACGGGATGCCCAGGCTGGTGGCCCTCAGAATCAGATCGCTGTGCGTCGTGGCCCTGGGATGAGAAGAGACCAGTTGGGGTCAAGGAACCAACTGACTTTCTAAGACAGCAAAGCCATAATATTTCATGCGTCACGTCAACCCGAGGGTCGAGGGCACTGCTCTTCCTCAGTTCCCGGGCTTTCGGCAGGAACAGGGTAAGTCTACACACGCCCTTCTCGAGGCTGACCTGCACCTGTAACACGAGTCAAGCAGCCTGGGCAGCTCCAGGGAACCGGACAGTTTGCCTTGAGCTTCTGTCCCGTGGACACCTGCACAGACACCTGTGGACGGGTCCCAGCAGCTGAACTCCGGAGCAGCGACTCCCAAACTTTTCAGTGTCAGGGCCCAAATTGTGGCAGAGCCAGAGCTACTTCTTGGTCTCTGCTCTATTCTGAGGGGTGTTTTTTGTACTTGAAATCCAAGGTGGCAGGATATACAGAACGTTTGCATAGCCCGTTGATGTTCGTGGTTGTAGTCGGAGCTGTAGCTGATAGAGCTGTAGCTGATAGAATCAGCCAGATTTCACCACCATCCGGCAGTCACGTTATATATAACTGTTATCCTAATTAGTATGTGTGCGCACATTCTGCCTGTTGCCTTTCCTTTTTTGAGCTGAATCTAATGCTTATAATTAGGTCGATTGTGGTGAAGAGAGAATATACAGGGGTGGGCAAATGTAGGTGTACAGTTGTAATACAAACAACTGTAATAATAAATAACAATGCCAGAATAAACTCTGTTTTGTGTACTCACCACTGTACGCCTACTTTTGCCCGCCCTGTATATAAGTATAAATGCAGAGACTCTGAAATGTGCCACATGGATTCAGACCGCATTACTAAAGAGGCCTTTCCCCTTGAAGCCCAGGCCTGCTGGGCTGGCAACATTAGCATGTTGGAGACGCTGGGACAACGCATACCAAGTAGGAAGATCAAGGGCTGGCACCCCAGGAGGCCGTCACAAGCAGATTAACGAATGCCCCCCAGGGAGGCCTGTTTTTAATCATCCACATACAATAAAAACTAGTATGAAAATCAACCATTAATTTGATTTAGAGTAGGCTTTCAAAAAATAACACGGATGGCAGTTGTAAAAAAAATGTTCTTAATAGCACAGCCAACAGAATTTCACGACTTACGACTAGATGAAGGAAGACTAAATTATGGACTTTGGTGAGTGATTTAAATAGATGAGCGGAAAGGAAATCTGGTTTAAAACTGTATCTCTCTCTATCACCAGATCATTTAAAATGACCAGATGCGGCTGGGGTGCTAGAAGACTTAATGACCTGGCAGAGGGCTTTGATTCTGTGGAACTGACATGCATGTGATTAAATAAGCGCCCCCCCCCCCAATTTCCGCTATAAAAATGTGACGAAAACCGGTATTTTATCATCACGATTATCTGGATTATATTGCTTTCATGAGAAGGAAAAAAACCAGTTTGAGACATAGGCTCGAACCAGTATACTAAGCACTCCTTCCATGCCAGGGCTTGGAAAAAGTTGCTTCATTTATGGTGGCCGGAAAAGTGTGTGTGTGTGTGTGTGTGTGTGTGTGTGCAAAGACAAACATTACTATTTCTGGGCACGTGGCTCTGTCACAATCATACACACACACACACACACACACACACACGACTGTGGATAGTCACATGCCCAGAAATGGTAATAAATGTGTCTTCATGTGCTTGTCCCTTGGAATTGCTAGGAAGGCAAGTCTAAGAGGAGATCCAAGAATGTTTTGATCAACGGCATCAATAAAATAACGAACATCACGGTGACCAATTTGAATGTGTAGGACTTGGTATGTTTATGGTAAGTTTTATTTGATGGCAACATTAGTTTGCAGACATTGTACCACCACGTTTGAGAGAAGTATGGCTGGTGACCTGGAAATTCACTAATATTTGCAATGAGCTGGTAAAAATGATACTCTCATGAACCCCCAGAAGCTATAAACTGGCACCATCCTTTGGAAAACTAATTTGACACGATACGCTTGAAAATGTACATGTTTAAAACTTTTGACCTTTTTTTTTTCTTGGTATTTTAAACCTACTTTAGGGAATCTATAATAATAAAAGCGTAGTATGCTAATTAGACCGGACAGCTGAACGACCTTCTGGACGACCTTCCGGATGAAGCCAGGGCTGCGAGGCCCGTGCCCTTTGCACGAATTTTGTAGAAATAATCTAATGTGTGGGGATGGGAAAGTGGGAGGAGAGAAGAATCCTATACATTAATCCCCACGTGGCAGGCTTTAATTACATTGGAGAAACCAATGGGCTACTGATAATAATGCGGACGCTTACCGGACAGTTAGGAGGTGCCAAGCACTGTCCGAATGCATCACATGAGGTGGAAACATCCAACCACCTACCTGAGGGCGCACGGAAACAGGTGAAGAAAGGTGTATTTTTGCATGTGTACGTCATGAGGGAAAAGGCACCCACATAAGGATAAAAAAACCATGTGATCATTTATGTTATATATTAATTTACTACAGTTTAAAAATATTTTAAAAAGAATTTAAGATTGTACAATTTTCCCTTTTCTAAAAATGTTTTAACCAAATAAGGGGTAAGGGGCTGAAAATGTAAACAAAGGACATGTTTCCTGTTGTCATCCACAAAGAGGCATTTCGGTGCCTTGCTGCATTCTGTTCCCTTCCTGGTTTGCCCCTATCATCCACCCAAATGCTAATTCTTCAAGGCCCAAGTAAAATGTACGCATCCCCTCCCATCCTGTCTCCAACCACTGTATCCCCAACTATTATATCCCAATAGCAATCCAGTGGGTGAATGAAAAATAACCAGAGTGCAGCAATTATTACGTAAATCTGAATCCAGGATTATACCTGGTCCGTCACTGACACAGGACAAATTAATTGCCTAAGAGTCCAAAAAGAGAGGGGGGGCACTTACTCCTGAATGAAATAGGGGAGGATTCATGGAAGAGGTGGCACGTGAGCAGGGCTAGCGCTGCTGTATGGTACATCTGAAAGGATCGAAGTCTAATAATGATAGCCAATCCCTGGCACGTCACATGGATATAAATCACTTTCTTTCTGACAGACACATGCACACCATAACTCCATTCTTTTGAAAAACATCCTTGGTGGTGGGCTCACGGTGATTAGATTATCCTTATGTTCCTTAAACGTGCGACATAAATCTTGGGTCACCAGCTGGAGACAAAGAACTCTTCTGTCCGGCTTGACATCAGAGATTGATGATGCCCGACAGACAAGGGGAAGCCCATCTTCTTAGTCATGGGGAGGGACAGGGCTCCCCGTGGGCATGAGAAATTGAAACCTGAGCTTGATAGATGCTGAATTCAAGGCAAGTAAAGGGACAGCAATATTGTGAAATATGAGATGATTAGAAAGGAAAAGGCCTAGACAAAGGAAGCAGAGATGCTTGCAATTTACCTGTGATACAAAGAGCAGGTAGGATGCTTGATAACGTAACAAGCTTATTTAATGGTGATAGACTAGCTACATCCCTGGCCTAAGTGACCGCCTAAAAACAGCAGAAGCAATGGTACACACCCCTTTGCATAGGAGCACACCCTTTCTTCATCTACATCAAAGATGATGAAAGTTCAAACTATACGTGTTTTTTTTTTTATATTTTGATTTTTTGAGAGAGAGGAAAGGAGAGGGATAGAGAGTTAGAAATATCGATGAGAGAGAAACATCGTTCAGCTGCCTCCTGCACACTTCCTACTGGGGATGTGCCCGCAACCAAGGTACATGCCCTTGACCGGAATCGAACCTGGGACCCTTCAGTCTGCAGGCCGAGGCTCTATCCACTGAGCCAAACCAGTTAGGGCTCAAACTATACGTTTTTAGACAGAGCCCATGCAAACAGAGTCCCCCATCAAAACCTGGCAGGTGAAAGTTTTTCAATGTAACAGAATGATTCTTATTGATTTAAAAAAAAAAAAGGAAATGCAATTAAAATGCTAATACCTGCTTCGACTTACCCAAATGGATCACCAACCACAAGGAAGGCGACATCGCTGACATCAGCATCCTTTAAAATATTATCTGCTTCTTGCTCCACTTCTTCTCTGTCAGCGAGAATCAATTTCTTTCCGTAGAACTCTTCCTGTGGATATAAGTCCAGTATCAAAATGAGACAGCAGGTGACCATTTCGACACACGCGCACCAATCTTTGTCTGGGCTGGTGCGGATGATTTTGGCAATTATCCAAACAGACCATTGAATACAACTCATCACTGAGCTAGCGGTCTATATCATGTTGTAATTAAACTCTGTCTTTGGGGCTCTCTTAATATCCCCAGAGGAGGCAGACCTCCTAACATCTGGGGCTTTTTGCATTTTAAATCTACCTCTAAATTTGGATCGAGTACACCAGGCAGAACATTGGAGGGTAAACAGAGAATCTGTACGTATGCCTGAGCCTTCCTTCAGAAACACAGTAATACAGAACTGCATTAAACAATCATTATAAACATACATGGCAGTTTGGGTTTTGTTAAATTTTCCACGGGAAAATCTAGGGGACCTTGGCTAAAATAAAAGGTCACACCAATGAGAAATGAGAGAAAATGAAGATGTAGTTGTTTACAGAAGCAGCAAACATTCCTATCTAATTGCGGGAAAGACTGATTTAAAACTGTTTGTCCTAGTTACTGCTAAGAAAGGAAAAGAGGCAGGGGAAAAAGAGAACTCTGAACGTACAGGAAGCCTCCATACGAAGTGCTCCATGAACTTATCCCCTGATGTCAACTCAGGAGAACAAACCCAGGTACCGACCTTCCCTGAAGGGCAGCGTGCGGGCCGGGCGAGGAGAGGGCCTGCTGTGCTGGTGGCCGGCAGTGGTTACAGCTACTACGCAAGGTCAGGAGTCTTGTAACGGACTTCCTGGGCAGTGACGTGTAATGCAAACGCAGTGAAAGTGGATGCATAGCTACGTAATACTATTTCTGACATGCGGATAAAGCTGGCTAGAATCATGAGGATTCTGGGACGAGGATGATATCCTGAGTCCCACATTCTAAGGACTGCTGTAAGGAAAGAGCGTCTGGTTCTCACTGGCCTGCCAGGCAGATGACTACATGGACGAATGAGTCAGCACCTGAAGATGAAGGCTATCGTTCCAAGAGGGACTGATAAGTATTCCTAATGCTTAACCAGAGTCTGTTTCTCAAATGTGAAAGGAAGGTCCTCTCCTCTGCCATTCTTAGAGATAATGTTCTGGAGGTTCCCAGAGACGATGATGGTTTTATGGATGAAAAATGTTCTTTATTTTCGCCGTCACCACACACATCTAGATGAAGGTACTCTGGAACGGGGACCAGAACCTCATCGTTTAAGTCATTTGCTAAGATTCAGATTTAGGGGAAGGACACGTGGGGAAGAAGGGAATAGAGGTCATAGCTGATGGCACAGATTTCTCAGTGCGAAG
>NW_005871545.1:418361-462668 GCF_000147115.1 Myotis lucifugus | reverse complement strand
AAGAGGGTTATGAAGGAAGAGAGGGAACAAAGACACCGGGAGGAGAGGGAAGATAGATTTTTTTTTTTCCCCAAAACACATATAAGGGGAAACCCCGGGTTTTTTCTCCCCACGCGCTCTGGCTCACAATTATATTTTCTTCAGCAAGAAATGCTCTTGTTCATCCTCTTATTAAATCTTATCTACAATATGTGTAATCATTAATTTCTGGTACATTGGGCTCACTCTGCGGGCAGGCACTGTTCTGAAAACGTCTGTAGTGCAGAAGTGCATTGAATCTTTACCACAGTAGGGGTGGCCCTATTTTTTATCCCTTTACAGATAAGAAGAGCACAGGGAAGCTGCATGCCTGCCTGGGGCTCAGAACCTCAGCTGACTGCACAGCTTCACAGGCGCCAAACGGGCACGGCCGGGCGGGGTTCCGTGAGCTCCGCTCTGTGCAGGGAGCTGGGGCCCCGAAGTTAGTGCCCTTCGGCCAGGAGGACGGAGGCACAGCTTCCTCCACGGACCCTGCAGAGCTGCAGAAATACGACCATTTTCTATCTGGACCATGAGGTAAATGTGACTAAAAACAAAACAAAAAGACCAGGAGTGCATTGTTTTGAAACAAAGCTCAAATCCCACTATTCCGTAGTCTGCCCTGACCATCAAGCACAAAGCAACATCTACTCCAGCGGTTCTCAACCTGTGGGTTGCGACTCCTTTGACGGTCAAACGACCCTTTCACAGGGGTCGCCTAAGACCATCCTGCATATCAGATATTTACATTACGATTCATAACAGTAGCAACATTACAGTTATGAAGTAGCAACGAAAATAATTTTATGGTTGGGTCACAACATGAGGAACTGTATTTAAAGGGCCAGAAGGTTGAGAACCACTGATCTACTCCAATTGTAATGAACAACTAGTTAGTTATTTAACATGAGACAGCTTCTCCTACCTAGTTGGCAAAAGCAAGAATGTGGACTTAGATAAGATGATGTGAGTTTTTCCCAGCAATATAATTTTACAGTTTCCCCCTCCCACTGCCATCATGCACTACTCCTTAAATCGTCCATTATTATTTATGTCTTCCTGGGTAAAATACAGATATATCATGAGCCACTTGCAGACAAACATCATAGTCTACGTCTCTGTATCATGCACACAGGTACATTATACCAAAGGCATATATTTATCCACAGAAATTGCCTAAAGAAATTCAAGATGTATACACCAAAATCAGATTCTCCATCTCTAGCTTAACCTTGAATACTAGAGAATAGAGAAATAATGCTGCCTGTGAGGCTGTGGCTCTGAGAGGATAGAAGACCTGAAACTCTGTAGGGCACCTTTTTGTTTGGAAGACTTGCTAGACTGGACAGTTGTAAAATTCCCTCCTTCCTCCGATAACCTGCTCATTGACCTTTGCATCTTCATTTACATTGCACTTGGAGTTTGACGATGAACCTGAACTTACTCCCTCCTCCAAAATTCAACGAGCCCTTAATGATGGCCAGCTGTACACCAGGACCGCTCAACACCCACAGGTGTTTGGGTACAAGCCTTCCTGGGATGGGAGCTGGCTATGTAAAGGTAAGAAGACCTCTCTGGATGGACACAGGCGGAAAGGCAATCACCATTCCCTATGGACATCCTTGGCGGGGGAGGCTCTCCGCCTGGTTTCTGAATACGTAACCAACCCATGAAGGCTGGATCGGCCCCTCATTCGCCCACCACTCAGAAAGGATTTCTTGGCGATCTCCTGAAATGAGGGATTCTGAGAACCCTCCCCAGGAGTGAAAATAACCTTCCCTTCCTGTTTACTGGAGAAAGCCACAAAATCAGACGTGCAAAGTCCGACAAAACGTTTCATTTCCAGGCCACTTGACTGGTGCACAATCCCACTCTCCCCACATCCTTAGGGAGCCGGTTCCGCTCGGTGCGGTGATGCAATGGGCTGCGGGGCAGCAACCTTCCCCGCAGGCTGGCACCTACCAGGGCTTCCTTGCCTACGGTCAGCACCGAGGTGTAGGCTTCCAGGTACACGCGGCTGCAGCGCCTCACCACTTCCAGGCCCTTGACCGTGATGTCCTTGGCGTCTCCCAGGCCCAAGCCGACCAGGTACAGCATGTCAAAGCCCAGGGGGGAGGGAGCCTGCAGGACAGATGGACAAGAGAGACAGGTGTCAGCTACCCCGAGGACACCCGACGTCTAGCGATGCGCACGAAGAGGGAAACCAACACGGCACCTGGCGGCCCCGCGGGCCCCGGGGTGAGGCTGTGGCACCTGACGCCCCGCCTCCTCAACAAGGATCGGGTGGGAATCACTGTTCCTGAGCAGCCCCACCCGCTGCCTCTCCTGCTCCCCGACCAGCAGCAGACCCTCACCCGGCGAGAGCGTCGGCGTCGGGCCGGGTGCTCCCCAACTCGCTCCCTGCAGCCTTTCCGCGGGAGCAGCAGCCAGGGGTGGGTTCGCGCCCAGCCGGGACCCACGCCGCACGCTTCACCTGCGGAGCCGCCAAGCGCCGGCGCGTTCACGGCACTTTACGACAGCGCGCCGGCTTCCGCGCCCGTGAGCGGGGCGGGAGGTCGGGTCAGCAGGTCAGGGCCCGGCTGGAGCTGAGGTGACCCGCCCGCGGCCGGGACGCGGAGGTTAGTCCGCCCGGGACCCCAGCGAGGCTTCTGGGGAGGGACGAGACCAGTGGTTCCGCATCCCTGTCGGAGCAGCGGGTACATGGGGGAGCCCTGCTCCTCCGGACACGATGGAGGGGGAGAGGGGAGGAGGGAGGGGAGGGACTCCCGCCTTTGCCCGGGGTTACGCACAGTTCCTTTCCCGCCGTTTTGTTCTGTTGTCGTTCAGCCGCCTGTCTCCCCGCTGGGGGTCTGCTGGGCACCCCGGGCCTCCCGCCTCCCCGCTGAGGGTTCCGCTGGGCACCCTCGGCCGCCCGCCTCCCCGCTGAGGGTTCCGCTCGGCACCCCCGGCCGCCCGCCTCCCCGCTGAGGGTTCCGTTCGGCACCCCCCTGGGCCGCCCGCTTCCCCGCTGAGGGTTCCGCTGGGCACCCCCCGGCGGGTCGCGGGTCTGATTTTCTCGGGTTTGTCCCCTGACCCGATTCGGAGAGTCCCAGGGGCGTGGCGGCACCGGCCTGGGTCGCCCTGGGCGTCGGGCAGCCCAACCCCTCCTGCCCGAGGGGACTTCGGCCTCCCCGGTGCTTCCACGGGGGAATTCCTCCCGAGGCTCCGACGTGGCTCCGCGGGCGGAGGGGTCCTGTTTACCGTAAATGCCCTCGGTCGCTGGTGGCGTCATCCCAGACCGATTGCTGATCTGAGGGCCTGGTGTTGACTATTCAGAATTCTCCCGCCGCTTCCCCGCCATGCCTTGACTTTTTTCCTGGGTTCCACCCACCCTTTGCACTTACACACTTTTATTTTATTTATTTTATTGATGTCAGAGAGGGCAGGAGAGGTAGAGAGAGAGAGAAACATCAATGATGAGAGAATGATGGGTCAGCGGCCTCCTGCACGCCCCCCACTGGGGATCGAGCCCACAACCCGCCACGTGCCTGACCGGGAGTCCGACCAGGAATCCCACCGCGACCTCCTGGTTCATAGGTCCACCCCCAACCGCTGAGCCACGCCGGCCGGGCTGCTCTTACACACTTTTAACGAGCGATTCCACCCATTCTCCTGCGGATCCATCCCTCACACCATAAACAAAGATTGATTTCAAAGGCATGGAAGATGTCAATGGAGAAACCTCCTAAAAGTTTTATAACTTCCAGGAGAGAACCTAGGAGGAGGCATTTGTGACCTTATTTAGGCCGACTGAAGTCACCGCGCCTATGCAGTAGAGGGGATGGGACCATCCCCGAGGCGTTATTGGGAGGATACACAGAAAGGGCTCAGCACGGCGCCAGGCAGTTGGTAATAGTGGCGGACGGAGAGATGGAGTTTGGAATTTTACAGTTATCTGGTGTCCACCAGGCTATGATATGACAGTGAGCCTCCTTTATCCCACCGGGGTTGGTTCTCATTCTTTTTCCCATTCACAAAAGTTCTATGAAATAATGTAGGTTCACTCATCATAGACCAATCCTCTAAATACAGTGTTTTATTGGTTCACAAAGGGTCATTTTAAGCAAACATGATTCTACTCTGATACATTGGTTTTGAGAAAAACTTTCATTCCTATCACTCTGCCATTGAGTTTTGGGCAGTAACCTTGGTTGGCAACAAATAAATGTGGACCCAGCAATTTGTTCATGCTTAAAGTAGAAGGTGGCCACGTTAAAGTAATGTTGCAAGTGGAGTTTATTTCTTAGTATTTTAGTAAGCAGTCTACCAGTGAGCGGATGAGATGTGCATTTGGGATTAAAAAAAAATTAAATTTTTACACTTTTTATATAGATGCTCCACACCAATAAGAAGGAAAATTGTATTCATACAATATGATACTAGATGGACAACAATGAAAAAGAACAAAGTTCCTCGACAAGAAAGGACATGGAGCAGACGATACCATGGAATGGGCCGTAGCTTGTGTATAGCAAAGTCCACAAAATCGTAAGTACAGTTTGACAAATTTTTGCATATGTGTACAGCCATGTACCCACCTCCTAGATCAAAATACAGCCCATTCCCAGCGTCACAGAAGACTCCCCTGTGTCCTCCCGTACATGCCTTCCCCTCCCCGAGGTAACCGTTATCTTACCTTTAGTACCATAAATTACTTTATTCTTATAAATGGAATTATAATACAATGTACTCTTTCATATCTGGCTTCTTTGGCTCAACTTTATTTCTGTGAGATTCATCATGTTGTTTTATATAGCAGAACTTCATTCTTTTTTCTTGCTGAATAGTATTCCATTATATGCATGTATCATGTTTATTTATTTCTCTTCTTATTTTTCATGGATGTTTAAGATGTTTAGTTTCGGGTCCATATGAATAAATCTGATATGAACATTGTTATATCTTCTGTTGGACATAGCACTCATTTCTGTTGGAACATATACCCAGGAATTTAATTGCTAGGTTATAGGATGCATGTGTTTCTAGTCTGGTAAATAGTGTGAACAGTTTTCCAAATGTGCAACTTACATTCCCACTAACTGCTAGTGAGAGTTCCAGTTTCTCCATATCTTTGCCAATACCTAGTGCTGTGTGTGAGTGCTTTGAATACTAGTGGGTGTGTAGTGGTATGTCATTGGGCTTGTAATTTGCAGTTCCCTAATGATCAGTGGTGTTCATCACCTCATATCTAATTTGTCTAAGTAATTAAAAAAATATTTTTAAGGCAAAAGTGTTTATCTCCCCACCACAGTGTCCTTTAAGTAGTGAGTCTGTGCTCGTGAGTACCCGCATTTCCAATAAGGTGCTCTCTGTAAACGGGCCTTGTGTGTGCGCACAGGAACTGTGTGTGCCTAAAGAGTCAGGGTGCCCCCTCTTTCTAGCTCTGTTGCCAGTAACTATGTGAGTTGGGACCATTTTGCTGTTCTGAGATGAATGCTTTAATCTGGATGAGTTCTAAACCACGCTCACTGTAGGATTCAGAAACCTCCGTCTGGAAGAAGTGGATTAGAATGGAAAGACTAGATCAGTAATCAACCTGGGCTCTTTGCGGGCCTTTGCTTTATTTCATGGTCTAAACCCCAGTAAGTCTCTTCTTCCCCCTCCTCCTCTACCTTCCTTGAGCAGATTGTGATTTGAAAATAAGCAATTCTAGAATCCTTTCAGCATGGAGATTAGCAAAACAATATATAAAATTTTAAGACCACATAAGTTGTCGTTATTAAAAGTGTGTGCTAATAGGTAATAAGCTGTGTCGATCTTGAGTTATTCAGATTTAGCCATATGGTCACTTCCGATACTTATAGACTGTTTTTCTTCCCCTCCCCCATGTATATCTAGAATCTTTTCAACTACAATTAAACCCTTGTCAATATCAAATTGCAGGATTTCCACAGACTTCATTTACTTGGAGTGGATTCAGTTTCACATTTTCTAAAACCTAGGCAGGCCTGGGATATGATTCACCCTAACCTCATTTCCTTGCATTTTACTTTGTTTATTTGGTTTTCTGTTTGTTTTGCAGCAATATTCTCTGTTGTAACTTTGAGTGACAGTGTTTCTTTTCAGCATTTTAAAACAACTCACCATCAGAGCTCATTAAGTCTTTTGAAAATAGTGACTTATTTGGATCCCGACCCATAGAGAATCTACTGTATTTTAATCATACCTTTGCTTCTGGCTATTGCTGGTCTTTGGTCATTCACTAAACAATACTTGACAAAATTCTGACAGTAGTGTAAACAGTGTTGCTTATTCCATGTACACCAACTGCAGGAACAGGGGAAAGCTGTGGTCTGGAGCCTGCCTGGGCTTTGGAGTCAAGTGGTGTGAACCCTTGAAATCAGACTCCTCTTATTAGCAGTGTAACCTTAGGAAAGTCCCCGAGTTCTCAATTGTATTTGTTGCGTGCAAAAGTCAGATAATAAAGGTACTTCCCTCATCGGGCTATCATGTGGATTGAATGGGGTAATACTACACATTTGAACAGCTTTGAAAAGTATCTTGTACTTAGAAATCATTCATTAAATGTCAGTTTCCTTTATAGATATTACTGTCTTTAGGGTTTTCGTGAGGATTAAATGTGATGATATAAGTAAAGTATGTCAAAAGGCCTGCTGATATTACTACCAAACAAAGATTTTCCTCTGGCCAGTTGGTTCTACACGATTTCTGTGTATTAAGTAAAATTGCACTTTAGGACACCCCCCCCTCACCCACCCACTCAAAAAAGTGAATTTGCAAGTAGAATATTTGGTGCTCAGAAAACCTGGATTTCCAGGCTAAAGCTTAAAGCTTTTAATAGTTATAATGCAGCTGAAATGTTATGTGTAATGAAAGGAAGCAGTAACTGGTATTAATATGTTTTCAAAAATAAATAATTAAAATTTTGAAAATAAACATTTTTTATTAAATAATGATGTGATGACATGTTTTAGTTTCTAATAATTTTGTCCTATGGCCAGTTAAACTCCATCAGTAGTTGGGGTTTGGGGACATGGTGGTGTGAGACTCTGGGACTAATTCAATTCTTAAAGAAGCTGTAAAAATTCTTTTTATTTTCTTTATTACAAAACTACATTAGTTTCAGGTAACACTTCAAGAATCTGTAAGAATTCTTACATAGAAGTTACTAATAGAATCATACTAATCTTGATACTCGCATCACTTACCTGTGGTCTGGGCCCCTGTCTGGCCTCCCGGTGTTTCTCAGTAATAGAGTGCCTTGCCTTGTACCTGCATTTTTCTCCCGTATTATTTCAAGAGGTTGGACCAGGCAACTGGTTGTAGTCTGCTGAGAGACTTGATTTCTTGCCCTTGGTCCCTTTTGAGTACCCTTTTGCAAACAAGACCCTCAGAAAGCTAGGTCCCTCCCTGTGGGAACTGTCAGGGGCACTGAGTGCAGTTGAACGGGTTGTGCACTGTACAGTCTCAGGAAGTGCCATCACGTGGACGCCAGACGACCTGCTCAGCTGGACGTGGTGGCCCAGTGATTTGTTCACCGGGTGTGCTCCTGCTTGAATAGCTACTCTGAACCGCGTGCTACTTGATATTTATTTATTTATTTATTTCTGCTTTAAACGAATGGTTCATGCCAGACCATCGCATGCTGAAATGGCGCTTTCAAAGGGTGGTCTTCTCTGGCAGCATGTGCAAAGATCCTCGCCTGTCTTCCATTATTTGGTATCGTCTGCGTTGCATCTTGCTTCTGGTCAGTTTGTCTGGTCAGTTTGTCTTGATTTTCACAGCCACTCGTTGCTAGGTGCTGTGTCTCTTCCTGGGCCGCTCCTTCCCTGCTTTATCCCACAGGAATCTTACCCTTTAAATGCTAACTTAGGAGCCCCTTGTCTGGGGTGCCCTCCCACCTTACCTAAGCTGCAGTTTCTTCCCTTGCTCTTTTGATTCCCTGTAATATCTTATTAGTCTTGCATGTTATTTCTCTAGTTAGACTAGATTTTAAGGCAGAGGGCCGTGTTTTGTGTGTCTGCATGGTCTCTGTACACCTGCGTTCGTGCTTTGCTCATAACAGGTACCACGTGAATGAGTGTAGAACGACTTGGTGAACGTGCGGCCTAACAAGAGCCGTCCAGTTGGGATGCACTTAGTGGACTTGAGGGGAGAGGCGAGGCCAGGGAGGTGATTGCGAACACGATCAGTGATCATGCGTGAGATGACACTCAGTCTGGAATGTTCGAAATCGAGTTGAGATGCGTTGACTGTATAAATCAATGTGCATGACCATGAACACAGTTAAATTGGAGGGGAGCACAGGGATTGATTAAAACCTGATATTTCTTACTCTTAGAAGTTTATGTCAGATGTCAGGAAAATAAATTCAGATCAAGTTAACAGTAATCTGCATTCAATGTAATCACGCATAAAACCACAAAGAAATGGATCCTAGACATGTCTCACTTAGTCTTTCCAGGGCTGTGCTAACATTTAATTGCTGTGAATGTAAACTCCACTTCAGGGTGAAATTCCTACAAAACTGAAAGGAGATGTGGGATTTTTCTTCCCTGTTGTAACCAGCTGGACACATGACTAGCGAGGCATGGAGAGAGTTGAGATTATTACTCATTTCTGCGAGTCGTTGGCAGTACTTTTACATCCCTCTCCCAAAGCCTCCTGAGAGCTAGACTTCCTTTTTTTCATGAGGATCACATTTTTGAGAGATTCTTGCGCATTCGGGAGTGTTCACCACTTGCAGAGATTTAGCCTAAATCCTTGCACAACTAATTTGAAGCCCTATAATAACTAACTGGCCCTTACCGTGCCTTTCAGTACAAAAAAACATTTTTCGAGTGTCATGCATAGAGCAGTGTGTTCTGTTCTCTCGGGACCAGGGAGAAGCACAAGTTACCATCTCCACCCTCTAGAGATGACACCGAGAGGGGAATGCAGCATTCATGGCTGCGCTCCCTGGGGTGACCTGACCATAGTGACGCCTGCTGTACACACGCACCAGCTGCACAGCGGGAAGAGGGGAATGAGGTTGATATGCTCGACACTGCTCTAATAGCTTGGTCTAATTCTGCTCTTTTTATAATATCCAGGTAACACATGGAACCTCTTTCTGGATGCTTGACGGGCCCCAGATAACCACAGTTGATGTGTGTCGTGGTTTTGGGGGGACTGTTGGTAGGGTGTTGTCCAGGGATCCTAACTCGGTGCAGATGGCCAGCCTTGCGGATGGACTTCAGCCTACAGACGTGCTGACAGGATCCTTCAGGCTGCCCAGACATGTTTCTGAGTGTGGACTGATCCTAACTACGTCTACCGGTTTCTGAGACACAGAGCTGGCTGCCATTTTGTCAGCTGTACTGGTGTTTGGGGAGAGACAAAGAATGAGTATTCTACTTAGGGCATTCCTTCTCTTAGCTGCCAGTTTGAAGATACTTGATGAGCATTACATCCAAATAGGTAAGTGAGTATAATTACTAGACTCTGGGAAGACATAGGGAAATGTCGATCTTCCACCCAGCACACTCACTAATGGAATCCTTCTGAGCCCTGCTTCCTGGGCTGATGTTTTCATATGGTCTCTCTATGCATTAAAGGCACTGGCTGGGCTATAGTCTGACTGCCATTCCTTACTACCGGGAAAAGTTCCGTGTGATATGTGGATACATTTGGCCAGCTCTCAGTCCTTCTAGGCTCATCCCTCTATTGCAGTCTATATTTTCAGTTTTGATATTTATACCGAAGGTCTCATCCCTTCTGCAAAGCAAGAGCCCAAAAAAGCTAGGTCCTCCCCTGTGGGATCTGTCAGGGTGACGGAGTGCAGTGAACCGATTGTGCACTGCACGGCCGCAGGAAGTGCCACTCACATGGACGCCATACGACCTGCTCAGCTGGACGTGGTGGCCCAGTGACCCTTGTTCACCTGCTGTGCTCCTGCTTGAATCTCATGTTACCTGATATTCTTGGTTTGCTTTTGTCCCTGGGAATAGTCTACCTTGGAGTTGAACTTCATTGTTGTCTCTAGTCTCCCCCTACCGATGTGGTTTTTTTCCAGGAATACAGGGTTCCTCATCTTGTGTGATGAGCATGACTCCTTACCTTTCTCTGGATTGCAGTGCATCTCTTCTCCCTCTTTCACAGAGAACGTGTCTCATCTATAGCCTCTTCCATAGTTCTGCCTACTCCTCCCTGCTGGCTTTTCCCTTCTGCATATTAGAGTGTACCCGACTCAATGGTCAGCACCCCCTTCCTCTGAGTTTTGCCCCATCTGACTGTTTCCAGTACAACTCAATGAGAGCCTAGGAGGGCTTATCCACTCCCGTGGCTCCACGGTCACTGTTAAACTTATGGTTTCCTAACTTCCTGTTCTCTGAATGGATGTTGTCTGGAGCTCTGGCCAGATGAAGAGTTTTCTGCTGTTAGGGGGGCTGCACCTCCTTTTTTCTCTGGTTTGGACTTGCTGTGGAGAACAACCAGTGTATGAACCGTGCAGCCCCTCTCTGTACCTGGCCAGGGTCAAGTCAACTGCACTTGGCAATAACCTACCCGTGGCCCCTGAAGAAGTGTTCCTAGGAGATCAGTGTCCTGGAACCTCGGTGCCTGAAGGCTTTTATGAATCCTGATACCGTCCCACTGGTTGTACCATTAGGATTGAGGTCCTTCCAGGGGATCGTCTCCTTTTTATATCTGATTTTTAAGTCAATGTTCTCCACTCTTGAAGCTTCAGTACCTGTGGCCTGAGCTATACCCCGCCACCCAGCTCCTGTAAGAGGAAGCACAGGAACTGTTGCATATAAACAAGGTGGTCCCCCAAAAGATCAGGAATAGCAAATTTATACAGTGGAGAGACAAGCAGAAATTCAAGAGCGATGCTCAGTTTTGCTACTTTAAAAGTCACCTGGCTGTTCTTGCTCCACCTGAGAGTTCAGAAGCTGACAGAGCCCCACAGCTGTGACATAGGAGGACTGCTGTTAGGGGCCGGAATCGGCCTCAGGACCCTGTTTGTTATCTTAAGTTTTTAAACATTTTAGATTTGATTTTTAATGGAATGAATCTTTGTGGTTTTACAACCCTTTACCTAGAAGGGCCTGCCTCTGTTTTTAACCTCATACGTACTTTCTAATAAAATTTTTTTGAATTCATGGCATTCCTGTCTGTATTTTCACTTGCAATTTCTTTCCTGAGCTGCCAACCCAGCTATTGAACCACAGGTCTGCTGCACTTAGTGTTCCACTAAGAACTGAACCTCTTCCCACCAGACATGCTTTCTTCCCCGGTCGCCTGCAGTGGGGAGCGCACAGCCGCACCGAGCCCTCAGCCTCGCTGGTGCCGACCCCTCAGGTGCATATGTCGCTTGGTTCTAATTCCTCATTCCAAGGCCTCCTGTTTTCCTCCAGAATTACCTCATAACTTCCTAAAACTCATTCCAGGCTCCGGGGACATATAATCTATTGTAACACTGCTCTAAATATTTTTTTCTAAAACACTTTATTAGCTTGAAATCCTTAGTGCTTCCCAGCACCTTGAACATAGAATCCAGACTTCTCATCGTGTGTATAAGGCCTTTGGTGTTCTGGCCGGTGTTTCTCTAACTGCAACTCTGACCTCTGCTGTGTGCCACTTACCTGCAGTCGGGACTGAGCCACCCCCCCGCCCCCCACCCCCAACCTCCACACCACCTCTCCCGAGCGTGCCCCTTCCTCCTGGGTGCTCCCTGCTCAGCTCTCACACTTCAGTCCAATGTCACTTCTTCCAGGCCCTGCTTCTCTTCCTCATCCACTTACCTGGCAGGGACATTCTTCCTGTTTCCTGTTCATTCCATGGCACCAAGCATTTCTACTGTCCATGTTGGTCCGAGTCTTCCCTAGACTGGAAGCTCCCTGACGGCAAGAACTATGTCTTATCTTTGTGTCCTGTCGACTAGAATGTACCTGTGCAACATACTTAATAAAAGTTTGTTGGATAAAAATGTGTCTGGTATCTGAGTTCTTCACAAATAATTACTGTTATCCACAATTACAATGCTTTTTACACAGATGTTATAATGCAAAATAGGTTTCCTCTCAAAATAGTCACAACTGTTGAATCAAAGAGCTTTGAGATAAGAGAAAGTAGGTCAGGCAAACAAGTGGCAGTGAATACAGGAGACCTGACACTAGCTGCAGACCTGACACTAGCTGCCTCAAGTTACGCCCAACTTCAAAGGTGAAGGGCCCCGTCCTCCACAAAACCGCCCTCATTTCACACACCGCTGCAAGCCTGGGAATCCCCAGGGCTACCCTCACTTCTTAGCTGCTTACAGATTTGGGAGGTTCCCAAATAATAGACCTATCACTGGGGAAATTCCAAGATTTAAAGGCTACCTTACAGGAACCTGGAAAAAGGGGCACCCACATTCTTTATCCAGCAGTCAGAGACCATCGGAAAACAAGCCTGGCCGCTGGAACTAAAGCTTTGCAAAACGTAAATTGTGTTGATAGTCCAGATCCGTGTTCATTTGTCTGTTTTACTCATATCAAGAAAGGACCACGATTCGGAGGAAATGAAACAGGCTCTCGAGATGCCTGCACTCCTGTGTTCATAGCAGCGTCATTCACAATACCAAGATGTGGAAACAACTTGAGTGTCCATCCACAGGTGAATGGATAAAGAGGTGTACATATGCAGCTATGAGGAAAGGAAGTCCTGCCATTTGCAACAACCTGGGTGGACCTTGACATTATGCCAAGCGAGAGAAGTCAGAGGCAGAAAGTACTAAGTAGTGTCACTTACCACTTGGAGTGCGGGTGAATTTCCCGCCAAAATATAAGATGGCTCTGTCTTTTGGTTTTGTTCCATCCACCAAAAGGGTGGATTACAAACAAATATTTGGTAATACGCAGTTACAATCGGCCCGAGTTTACACGTTTCCCGCACTCCACCGCAAATCTATATGAACCGAGTTTTAAGACGGCTCCCTCGGAGTACGCGCAATTCACGCGAGCCGACTTAACTCGTTTCCCGCACTCCAAGTGTTACATGTGGTATCTTAGAAGTCAAATGCGTAGAAACAGTAGAAAAGCGATTGCCAGGAACTACGGAGTAGGGGAAATATGGAAAGGTGGGTAAAACTTCGTTTTAGTTACAAAATGAATAAGGTCTGAGGATCTAATGGGTAACATGATTATAGTTAACTAGAGGCCTGATGCATGAAATTTGTGCAAGAGTAGGCCTTCCTTCCCCTGGTTGCTGACACCTGCTTCCCTCTGGGACCCAGGCTTCCCTCGCAGCCCCGGCTTCATCCAGAAGGACGTCCGGTCTAATTAGCATATTACACTTTTTTTTATTATAGATAGCATTGTATTATATAATTGAAATCTGCTAAGAGAGTAGACTTAAATGTTCTCACCAAAAGAAGAAAGGACTTTGGCATTCATGTTCTGATTAAGTCTGAAAGGCACTCAAATACTGGGTTGTCAGCATGGGTTTCCAGTGGGCAGTCTGTTAGAGGCTGTCCATACAATAAAAGTTGATCAGAGCACGGAAATAACTTCTGAGAGGAAATGTTCAAAATGACAAAGGATTTGCATCTGAAGACTTACCAGTAAGTTCTGCTCAGAGGGAAAGCTCCCTTTTCTCCTCTACTCTCACATTACAGCCACATTCTCTGACACCAGATGTGTGGGGTTTTCCCCCCAGCAGCTGAGCATCCTACAATTCAACTGCACAGGTTAAGGCTCAGCCCCACAAGACTGCTTCCCACTTCACCATTCACAAGTAATAGGTCCCGAGGAATGATGCTTGTTTTTTTCTACCACCAAGCAAGTCTGCAATCCCCCGAGTACTGAGGTGTCCAGATGTCCTACAGTTGAACTCAATTCTGACACTGTCTTCTGGAAAATAATGTCAGATCCCACAGGTGAAGGACTCAGTCCTAGGAGGCAGCCCCCATCCAGGTGGTTCCCAGGGCTGCTGGATGACTGTAGATCAGAGCTGCCCACTGCCCCTAACAGGATTTGATGCATTTGCTAGAGCAGCTCATAGAGCTCGGAGAAGCATTTTACTTACTAAATCACTGGTTTGTTATAAAGGGATAGAACTCGGGAACCGCCAGATGGAAGACATGCGTAGTGCAAGGTATGCAGGAGGGGGCTCAGCTTTCATGACCTCGGCTACTCTCCCACCATCTCTAGGTGTTCAACCTGAGAACTTTGAACCCCTCCTGTGGGGTTTTTATGGAGGCGCCGTTACTTAGGCACATCTAATGAAATCATGGGCCACTGTGATTTTTTAAAAAAAATTTTTTTTATTCATTTCAGAGAGGGAGAGAGAAACATCAATGATGAGAGAGAATCATTGATCAGCTGCCTCCTGCATGCCCCATACTGGGGATCGAGCCTGCAACCTGGGCATGTGCCCTGACAGGGAATCGAACCATAGCCTTCTGGTTCATGGGTTGATGCTTAACCCCTGAGCCACGCCAGCTGGGTGGCCACTGTGATTGATTCAACCTCCAGCCCCTCTCCCTCTCTGCAGGTCAGAGTGAAGCAGTGGGATTAAAAGTTGTAATTCTCTAATTATGGTTGGTTCCTTTGACAGCCCCCCATCTTTAGGGATTTTCAAAAGTTACCTCATTGACATACACTCAGGTGTGGTTGAAAAGAGGCTAGTTGTGCATAGCAAGACACTCCTTTTTTTCTTTATGGCTCCGGAGCTATTTCAGGAACTGGTGGCACAAGGCCATGTAATGTAACAAAAGATGCCCCTATGGTTGTATATAGGAAATCAAAAGGCTTTGGGAGTTCTGTGCCAGGAACGGTGGAAGAAGACCAAATGTATATTTCTTATTATAAATCACAATATCACACCAGGTTACCCATAACTTCTGTCCAGTTTAACTACAATTTTAGTTTTGCATGCTCCTCCTGGGATTAAATCATTTGCTAGAACAGCTCTCAGAACTCAGGGGAACACTTCTGTTTACTGGTTTATTGTATAACTAGAGGCCCAGTGCATGAAATTCGTGCACTGGTAGGGTCCCTAGTGGCTGCCAGCTTCCCCCGGCTGGCCCTGTCCCCTGGTTGAAATCCCGGACACCTCTCAGTCAAGGGGGCAATTTGCATACTACGCTTTCATATAGGACTAGGGGCCCAATGCACAAAATTATGCACGGGCCTTGGCCCCCGCCACCGCAGCAGCTACCTCTGCCCCGGCCCCCTCCCACTGTGGCTTTGTCCGGAAGGAAGGACATCCAGAAGGACATCTGGTCTAATTAGCATATTACGCTTTTATTATTGTAGATAGAGGATGGAATAAAGGACACACATGAACTGCTGGATGAGGAGATAAATAGGGTGAGGTCTATAAGGGTCCTTAGCACAAGAGTCTCTGTCCCTGTGTAGCGGTGCACCACCCTCCTGGCACATGGATATGCTCACCAACCCAGAAGCTCCCCGAACCCTGAACTACTGGGGTTTCTATGCAGGCTTTATCACGTTGGCACTGTTGCTTAGCCCCTGCCCTCTCCAGAGACTGAGGGACTGCACTGAAAGTTCAAGCTTCTAATCATGCTCTTTCTGGTAACCAGTCCCCTTCCAGGAGCCCACCCAGAGTCTCCTCAGAACAAATGATGTCCCTGTCACCAGGGAATTCCAAAGGATTTAGGAGCTCAGTGTCAGATGTTCCTGTCACCTAGGGAATTACAAAAGTCTTAGGAGCTCTGTGTCAGGAACCCAGGCCAAAGACTAAAGATTAGAACCAAAGATTCTCCCAGCCGCCCCCCTTACAAGGGTTTTGAAAGGTCTGTGTTAGGTATTGGGGCAGTGGCCAATATAGACATTTTTTGGTTATTTTACACTACTCAAAGATAAGAGAACTCAGTTTTTAAAAATGACTTAAATATCACCACTTCACCAGAGAAAATTTATGAATGACTAGTAAGCACAGGGAAAGGTACTCAGCATCATCATTAGTCATTAGGGAAATACAAATTAATATTAACAATGAGATACCACTCTACACTCATCAGCATGGCTAAAATAAAAAAAAATCAACACTCCCCAGCCCCACAGCATGGCGCAGTGGCTGAGCGTGGACCTAGCAACCAAGAGGTCAGGGTTCAATTCCCAGTCAGGACACATACCCAGGTTTCAGGCTCGATTCCCACAGTTGAGCATGCAGGAGACAGCCAATCAGTGATTCTCTCTCATCATTGATGTTTCTCTCTCTCCCTCTCCCTTCCTCTCTGAAATCAATAAAAATATATTTAAAAAAATAAAAAGAAGCCCTTCCTGGATGACCCCTCCAACTTGGCACCTGGCAGGGTGTCCTCTTGTTCTCTGTTACAGAGACACTTGCCCTGTTGGTACTTCTGGATAGTGTTTGTTTTCCCTGTTGCCTTTAAAAAAGATTTCTCTTTCTCTTTTACAGTAATTTTATTTAGTCTTTTTTACTTTTCAATGGGAAATAGAAATAAGAAGGGGGCAGCTCATTTAACAAAGTTTTTGCATATGTTGGGTCTGCACAAATATTTATTGATTTAGGCAAAATTGTCATTGACAGTAAAACCATATATGTCATGATTAGCCTATAGGTACAGGTCCTCTACCCAAATACCAGTGTTAAAAAAAAAATTTTGTGAAATTTTGGTTTTAGTTCATAGACCCAGTGGCCTTTCTCTCGAATGCTGGGGAGGCCCAAATAATTGGTGTGTCTGTTTTAAGTTAAGAAACACACATAAGATTATTATTTTATCAAGTAAATATTAAGATTATAAATCAAACAAATTCCTAACTATTGTGAGATTAAAGTATTTTAGGTGACATTTTCACTCCAAGTAATATCTCTCCTTGACTTCATTGGAGACAAACTAAGACTTACCTTGATGAACAACTAACTTAAAGTCTACTTCACTATCATAATGAAATCCTGCCATTCACCCATTTCTCATAAATGTCTTCTTTATGAAGTATGCTCATCTTTAGTCAGCCAAACTTTAAGTATGTCCACTTAACAACACTGGGCATATAATAGAGTGTTTGAATTTACTGATTAATACATTTACGTTCCTTTCTACAAAAAAATTAAGAACTTTTCTAGGGAGTACCAGAGTTTCCACTGTAATGTGTACTTTGTCATTGTGACAGGAAGCTAATTTCCGTGATGCTTAAATTCTAACAGCCGCGCTGCACCTGTTGCTGGGGGCGCCCCTCAGGGAGTGGGTCTGGCCTGGGGAAGACCCAAATAACTTGTGGTGGGGAGGCACAAGCTGAAGAAAGAAAACTTTTTTGGGGGACGTTTCCATCATTGTTCCTACTAATATATTGCAATGCAGTCTTCACTTCCGCAACTCCCTCCCCCTTTCAGCACTCTGCAATCTTGCCCCAGCCCTAAACCCCACCCAGCAGATCTAACCGGGCTGGCAGTTAACTACCAAGTGACAATTTCCATGAACAGATTTCAGCTCTTACCCTGCTTAGCGCTTGACACTTTTGATCATCGTTTTTATGGTCTTTTAAAGTTTGTTTGTTTGTTTGTTTGTTTCTGTGATCCCTTTCTCCAAGTATAGTTCCCCCAAAGTTATTGGGCTCCTGTTCATTTTTATTGCATATATTCTATTTTTAAAGAAACTGCATATTAATATTTTTCTCTTTGAGAAAATGCTGAGAATGCCTTTTCATAAGGAAAGGCTCTCTTCTTTAAAAAAAAATTTAAAAATCCTTAGCAATGTGCTAATGTCTCCATGACTCACATGTGGGGGATGGAGTAAGTTCCTCATTAAGGACAGAAGGAACTCTTTTGTAAACTAAACAGCAACGCCTGGACACAGTGCTGTCCGGCTGCCGTTAGGAGCTTAGCATTCTTTTCCTGTTTTGAATGGTCGATGAAGGGAACAGATTTGTCGGCAGGCTTTTGCTTCTGGATTTCAGGTCACCAGCGTTGATTGACTGTCTGCTATAAGCATAAGGATACAAAGGAGCTAGTGATGCCTCTGAGAACAATGAGATTTCGACTTAAATCCACGAAAAGATAAAATGTTGAGGTGAACTTCAGAAAGGGCAGAGATCTTTATAATCTCAAGTGAAGATTCTGGAACGAGCTGGGCTGTGAGGTTGGATAGAATTTGAAGGACATGCCCTGGGGCAGGCACAAGCATCTAGTGCAGTGATGGCGAACCTATGACACGTGTCAGAGGTGACACGCGAACTCATTTTTTCGGTTGATTTTTCTTTGTTAAATGGCATTTAAATATATAAAATAAATATCAAAAATATAAGTCTTTGTTTTACTATGGTTGCAAATATCAAAACATTTCTATATGCGACATGGCATCAGAGTTAAGCTAGGGTTTTTCAAAATGCTGACACGCCGAGCTCAAAAGGTTCGCCATCACTGATCTAGTTAATGGTCAAGGGAACGAAGTAGGAATATGCTAGTCTCACTTAATTTTATGTAATTCAACATCATCAAAAGGTTAGGTTCTTCTGAGTATTTTTGCTAATTAAAAAATACAAGATAAATGAGAAGTAATCTTTACCTTCATAGAATCTAACAATCTGGGAAGCAAGAAATGACATGGACAGAACGACTGTAGGAGGGGATTTCTAGGAGTAGAATTTATAGTATAACCTTTATTTAAATGCCTGAGCAGCAGACCTGGGGGCAGAAAGACCTAGGTTTAAATTTTACCTGCGCCTCTCCCTGGCTATGGGACCCGGAGTCCTCATTTCACCCCTGTCTGTCTGGCATGGCCTTCCACAGACGTCACTCTACCAGCAACTCCTTCCCAGCAGGATTGCCAAGGCAATGGAGCCAGGCTAGCTACCCTGCCAGAGGTTTTGTGTCCTGTGCTCCATGGATACCCACAAGGCCACATTGACCCAAGTCCAGACCATTGGACCCCAGTGCTTGCTGTCTGTCTACCAGCATTGCCCCTCCGGTCTCACCCACTGAATTCGGTTCCACTGGCCTGACTCTTCTTGGAGCCACATCCATACTTCCTGTGTCTTCGGAAGTAGCTCACTGGAAAGGCAGATCAGGCTCCTCTCAGTCAGGTGACCTACCCCTTGGCTGAGGGGAGTCCTAGGATATGAGAATCTCAGTGCTAAACTGGGAAAATCCCAGCAGAAGCAGAATGAGTTGGCCATCCTACCACTAACCTGGTCCACACCTCTCCTGGTACCTCCAACCCTTGTTGCTAAAGGTCAACACTTCTTTCTGCTGCTTGTCCTGATGGAAGTTCACTAGTCTTCTCAGCAGTCTGAGGGTGAAAAGATATAGAACATGAGAGCTGAATCCCTGAGGCCAATGAGTGAGTGCTGGGTGATAATTAAAAGCAGTACTAGATTGGAAATTAAGGAAAGGGAGCCAGATGGCTTGAGTGAAAGGTTATATGATGCCATAGATAGAGCTGAAAAGTAGGTTCTGACTAAGATTTATTTTCTGTGTATGTGTGTGTGTGTGCGCGCGTGTGCGCACATGCACAAGTTTGTGTATATTTGTTTATGAGGGGTTAAGTGCTATGAAAAAATTTTTGAAAAATCAGAAGAACTAAGGTAGTAACTGGATGTAGCAGATAAGGACCAGCTTAATAACTAGAAGAATGAATTAATAGAATATTCTCAATTTTTTTAATCAAATTTAAGAAAGCCCTTGGTGCTTTTAATGACATCTCTGAGAATCTATTAATAATAAAAGTGTAATATGCTAATTAGACCAGACATCCTTCCAGACGAAGCGGGGCTGTGAGGGAAGCCTGGGTCTGGGTGCCAGAGGGAAGCCGGTGCCAGCAGCTGGGGGAACGAAGGCCTACTGTTGCACGAATTTCGTACATTGGGCCTTTAGTTTAGTATAACATGCTGCCTGATATAAACCCAAATCAGATAATTGGTTATTTCTAACTTAATACTTTAATATTGCACAGGGAATTTTGAGATGCATTGGGTAATTATCAGAAATAGGGAAAGAAAAAAGGCGAGTAGATGTTTTTATTTAGACCATGTGGACAATTGATTTTTTTAAGTGCATCTCAAAAGTCTTAGAAATTTTTTATATTCTTTTTCTTTTTTTTTCCTTTACAGATCTTTTTTTATTTTTATTTTTTTATTGTTTTATTGCTTAAAGTATTACAAAGGGTATTACATATTATATTCTTTTTCTTGATAACCTTGGGACAGCTGATCTTTTCTTTGACTAAACACTCTGCAACCACCCGTTCATGTCCATAAGTGGTTTTTATAAAACAAAGAGATCCCTCAATAGTCAGTGAAATCAGTTTCCTAACGTGAAGCTTTTCATTTCCACCTAAAAATAATTAGCTATGCTTAGCACTTTCTCACAAGAACTTCTCTGTGGAGGAAGTGGCACTTTCACTTCGAGGTCCCACCTAGATGAAAACTTCTGTGTGGGAGGGACCATGTACCTCTTCCATTCCTATGTTCATGTAGACAGTTAAGAAACACTTAGGAATCTGCTGGTGTTCACAGAACTACCTTTTCTAGTGTAGTGATGTTGAGGCAAGAGGAGTCAGGGGGCCCGACCAGTGTGGCTCAGTGGTTGAGCATCGACCTATGAACCAGGAGATAACGGCTCGATTCCCGGGTTGTGGGCTTGATCCCCAGGGTGGGGCGTGCAGGAGGCAGCCAATCAATGATTCTCTCTCTTATCATTGATGTTTCTCTCCCTCTCTCTTCCTCTCTGAAATCAATAAAAATATATGTTTTAAAAAGGAGAGGGGAGTCAGGGTGACAAATTGCAGCAATATAGGTGCACCAGGTAGGTCTGGGCTTCTGAATCGGTTTCAGGTGCCTTTCAAATCATCAAAATACCTAGATAATCAAAATTCACAAATTCAGGGGGTTTATTACCAGACTAGAGACCTGGTGCATGAATTCATGCACAGGTGGGGTCTGGTCAGCCAACCCTGATGGGGGCCCATCAGGCCAGGCCGGTGGGGGCGGGGGGGATGAGGGGCCGTGGGTGGTTGGCCAGCCGGCCCCGCCCCCAGTCAGGTTGTTGGGGACCGATCGGGGGCCGGGCCGGCTGGGGGAGTTGCCAGTCAGGGCCCAGATCAGGCTGGTTGGCTACCCCAGTGCGTGTCATAGCCACCGGTCGTTCTGGTTGTTCTGGTCATTCCACTCTCTGGTCGCTGGGCTTTTATATAGAGAGATTTGTAGTCCATGCTCATAAGGACAGTCTCATGTAGAGAGTTAATGCTGAAGACACAGTTCAATTGGCTCAAACCCATTCACTCAACAGGTATTTACAGATGTCTTCTGTGTTTGTGAGGTACACTTCTTATCACTAAGGATATAGTCAAAATATCTAGCTTTGTAGAGTTTATATTCTAGAAGGGGAGGCAGAGCAAAAGAAAAAGGAACAAATGCATAGCATGTCAGATGGTAGTACCAAGAAGGAAGTGTTTGTCTCTGAGGAAATCAGGGACGGAGGAACGATTCAGATTCAGCCACCAGCTCCAGGAGGAAGGGACGCTGTCAGTCTTGTCCCCGCAGCATGTTGCACAGAATCTAGCGAATAGAAAAATCTATGGAATGAATGAGTGAGTGAATAAATGAATGGTTGAGGAAATGGTTGAGCAGAGTCTGAAGGAGGAGTAGGATTTCTTTGGGAGGCAGATGCACACTGCTGGCAAAGAGAGCAACGTGTGCAAAAGTTAGGGGATTTGGAAAAGCTCGATTCTCTCTCAGTGATGATTTCAGGTTTCCATTTAAAGTGGTCTTCCAAGTCCACACTGGAGACATAATTATTGATACATATGCTTCTTGTCAGTGTATTTCTTATGAATTTGTGTACATCTAGCCACTTCCTCGAACACTATTGGTATATATTAGTTGAAGTATCTGTACTTTAAGTACAAAAATTTATTGCCCATGTCCCTACTTCCATCCCTTTTTAAAAAGTATATTCATAAGTAAGAACAACTCTGAAATTAGAGCAGACATTATCATGGCGATACAAAGATTAATTCACCTGAGAAAACTTAATGGGGGGCGGTGTGGGGAGGGAGGATTGCAGATTTTGCGACACAGTAGAATGTACCATTCTGTCTCTTAGTTGTGCCGTTAAACCTTCCTCAAGGTATAACAAGCCCTGGAAATGGTTCCGATTGAAAAACAAAAGAAATGGAATAAAATTCATTGAAAACTGGTTCACACCAGCTCTCCTGCATGTACCATTAACTGCTAAGATCAAGTCACAAAACATTATATTGAGGAGAAAGGATTTAGTGAACCCTAGAAATGGGGTTTGATTTATGCCAGAAAATCTGCCTTTTCACTGCTTGAGATTCTGTGGAAGAAAGCCACAGCCTTTCACCAAATGGTTTCTAAGGAAACCCCTGACAGCAGGGCTGCAGAGAACAATTCGGTTGCTAACGAGAAGTGGTCCTCGGGATGGTGGGAAAGTGCCGGCCGAAAGAAAAGGCTTCCAGATTTGGCAGTCGGTCTGTAAAAAGTGTTTACTGCCCACAGTTACGCTCCTGAAATTTCTACAGAGATCAAACATTTGTGGGTCCTATTTCACAGTCGTTCTTGCTTGTAAATATATTTTTTAAAGAAGCGAGGGCAGCAGAAAAGTTTTTGTGCTGAAAGTGTAGATTCCCAAACTTGCAAATAGATTCAAACCACTTGCCTTCCAGAACCTCAGCACTCCATTAAATCTTCCGATCTCCTTTGGAATTCTGACATTCTAGAATTCATACATTGTTATCCCTGAATGCTAGGTATGTTAATTTGCATAAAAGATATTTAAAATCCTAAAATACAGTGGCGTATTTATATATTTTTTAAGTCTGTTTTTAGAATGTATTCTGAAATTCTGTATTCTGTAGTTGTATTTAATATATTTTACTTCTTTTAAGTTCTCCCTCAAAAGGAAGTAATTAATTACAATATTTAAACCATAATCCTTTTATAATGATTTGAAACCAGGTTCCAAAACAATCAGACCTCTACTTTCTCAATAACTTTCAAGTAATGAAATAAAAATAAGAAATTCAAGCATTAACTTCAATTGATTTTCATCTCTGGCATGATTCAGTAGCATGAATGAATATATAATAGGAACCAAAAAAGTGACCACCAGAAGTCCAGAGGGAAATATGTAGAAATATTTCTCTCTTGGAGTGTTTAAAATTTGTGAGTCTGTGCAGAAATGTAATAGCCGCTTGAGAGCCTGGGGTGGGGCAGGTGGCATCGCTTTGCCCATGGCTGCCTCTGGGCCATCTGCCCTCCAGTCTGTTTCTGCCTCCAACTTCTGTGCAAGTCCGAGCTGCCAGGAGACCTCTTGTCCTCCTCCTTCTCCTCATTTGACCCCCACTCCTTTCTCTTTTTGCTTTGGTCTTTGGAATTCCTGCCCTGTGGACAGCTGCTTTCATTTGCAGCTCTGCATTGGACTGGGGGGAAGTTCTGCCAGAGAAAACAGAAAAATAAGAAGGCAAGAAGTGTTGAGAGTGCTCCCATGTGCTCGGCTCCCTGGCAGCCCACTTTAGGGTCTTTCCACTCTGTGGCTGGTAGACCAAGAAGGAATCTGCTTTTGGAGACTGATGCCAAGTGATCCGAGATGACCAGGAGGCCTTTTCCTCAGCTCAGAATCAACAGATGCGGAAATTCTGTTGAAACAAGTTGGGCACTGTTATATTCTATGTTTACTTGCCAGCTCCACACTCTGGGGCATCTGATCCGCATTCGGTTTGGTCAGATCTATACTGTTGTCTGCACTGAGTGGTTGCAATAATAATATATGTACTAGTTTGGTTATGACATTTTAGAGGGGGGGGAATATGACCTTTTCTGCTTTCCCTTATTCTTTATGACACACAGAAACTCGGGGGGCAGACACTTCTCTGTTTTACTTTCTGAGTTGTGTGTGGTGGGTGAGCATGTGTCCCAGACTATTCCCTAGATATTAGTTCATGGAGAGATAAGGAAGACGTCTTCTCTGAATGAACAGTACAGCAAGCAAATCCTGTCCAGTTGCTGCTGTCCTGCCCGCATGCTCGAGTTTTGAGGTTTAGGGAGAACTTCTCTGAGTGGCTGAGAAGCAAGAGAGAAGGGATGCTTGTCTTTGTGGATAAGGCGTCAGGAGGGTTGATTGGCGGTGGTCTCTGAGTGCTAGGCCCAGAATAGAAATGCAGTTTCTGCCTCAGCACATTTAACTTGTTCCTGCTCCTGTTCTTCCTCCTTTCCCACAGAACCCACCCCAACACCCAGGGTGGCTCCCCTGATAAGGCAGCAGCCTCGCTGGGCCGCTGGCGGTCTCTGCATTAGGCTCAGTAAGAAATGCTTTACTTCTATAACCCTCTGCAGCTCACGTGGATAGATATAAAACTGAGTGAAGAAATCGCCCAACTGGAATAGTTCCTCCTTTTGACGTATTTGAGTGCCACTCCTTGTTATCAGCACCGAACATGTAAAGGGCAGGAACCACACAAGGGCTGCAGACAGTTCACATGACAAAAGGGAGTAACTATTTGCTGAGTCTGGATCCTTGTAAAGAGTAGGCGACCTTTCCCGTTGTGGAAAACCTTGAGAATGTGATAGTCTCAATGTCTATCCAGTTCTCAATCATCCGAGTGCCTGTGGCATGCTAGGCTCTCCTAGCAACTGTGCATGCCCAGGTGAGTGAGGTGCCCGCTCAGGGAGGCGCCAAGGCCAGATTCGTGGCAATCTCTCTTCTCCGCAGAATTGGGAGGGTTTTAGGCAACTTCCCTAGATTTATGTTTCATTGAACAGTGATGCCCTTTGTTCATTTGACAGACCTCTGATGAATGCCTTGTTTTGTGGTAGAGGGCCAGGCCCTTGGGGACACACTGATGAATAAGACAAGAGACCCTGCCCTCCTGAAGGTCCCCGGCTAGAGGAGGAGAGGATGTGTGAAAGAGGAATTGTAATACAGTTTTTATGTGAGCAAATTCTATTCCTTCTGGAACATTTAATTTCTGAAATTGGTAGAGCTCACCAGTTAGTTGAAAATGCATGTAAAGTGCTTAGTATAGAACCGGGCAGATTGAAGCACTCATAGTGTTCCCTGTCTCCAGATCATTATCGCTGTCACCTTTCCTGCTTCAGTGTCTCATGGCAGCATAGAGTACAGGCCCAGCCCTCCCGCGTGCGCCCTCTCTCCATGTCTCACTAACACAGGTCATGCACCTGGGGGAGATGAAGCACCTCGTGTGTCCGCATGCCGCCGTCACGTTCGTTCCTGCACGGTTCCTAAAGGTCCACTGTGGCGATAAACACAAAAACGTATTAAAAGATTATCCACCAGCCAAGACAAAATGGAAGGTTTTGTATTCTGCTTCCACATTTCCACGTCAGCAGATTTGCTGTTTGGGGGGAAATGAGCACTGAAAACAAAGCTTTTTTATTTAAACAAGGTGGGATTCTGTGGATTCTCACTGATGCTATTGTGAATAGTAGACTTTTAGGTCAGGGTTTCTTAGCCCTGACACTGGACATCTGGGGCCAGATCATTCCTTGTTGAGGGAGGTTTCCTGGGCATGTAGGATATCTGGTGGCGTCCCTGGTCTCTCGGATGACAGCACCCCCAGGTTGTAGCAGCCAAAACTGACTCCCAACATTGCCAGATGTCCACTAGGGAGTCACACCACCCCTCATTGAGAACAAGTGCTCTTGATCATCCAGCCATTGGTTTTGCTCTATGGGACGGTGCATGCTGACCAGGCCATGACTTCCCCTCCAGGGGGTGGGACTTCAGTCAGCCATGCTCCTTCATGCAGCCACGGCTGAGTTTGTACAAGGGACTGGCAAGGCCAAGATGAGTAACATGGCCCTTGCCCTGAAGTAACTCACAGTCTAACAATTAGGAAATTAAGTAGACTTTTCGGGTTTTGCAGGTGTGTCACGTGATTCTTAGGAACCCTTTGAAGCAGTGCCTGAGCTTTGCAGCTCGCTGTAAGAAAGACCCAAACCAGGCACACTTCTGTGGCCTCAAACACCTTCAGAGCGGCAGACACCCCTCCAATCTCCTGTAAACTTTCCATGTGATATCCTTTGATCTTTGTGCATGGAATAAAATGAAATTTCTTGCTTTGTTTTAGTACTGGAATATACGTATTTATTTTTTTCTCGAAATATTTTATAAAGTAGCACTTGTGCTGTGGATTTGGGGATAATAACAGCACCTGTCCCAATACATAGAGCTCGAATTGTTTGGACAGCTGTCTACACTCTCTGACATTGGTACATGTACATTCAGTTTTAACAGAATAATTGTGTGATGAAATAGACCTTATCATTGTGTAACCGAAGCTGAACTGAGTGATCAGCTGACTATCAATATATAAAAAGTTTAAGGAGTAACAAATAATCCCAAATCTTATAACTAACATTACAACTCATTTAAAATAAGTATAGAGCAACATACAACATAGCATTTAATATTACATTTGAACTGATAAGATATTGGGACAGTCTAGTCCAGTGATGGCGAACCTATGACACGCGTGTCAGAGATGACACGCGAACTCATTTTTTTGGTTGATTTTTCTTTGTTAAATGGCATTTAAATATATAAAATAAATATCAAAAATATAAGTCGTTGTTTTACTATGGCTGCAAATATCAAAAAATTTCTATATGTGACACGGCACCAGAGTTAAGTTAGGGTTTTCCAAAATGCTGACACGCCAAGCTCAAAAGGTTTGCCATCACTGGTCTAGTCAAATCTAGTTAAAATAATTAAACAGTCATAAATAATTCCTCTCTGCTGTGCGAATCTCTTCACAAATGCCAGGAATTACAGAAGCTACAGGAAATCTAAGTCTTGGGGTGGTTATATATAACTCCAGGTCAAAAGTTTCCCTTCTTCTCCTAGATCCTGCGCACATCAGAATTACTCTTTAGCCTCAGGTAGCTCCGTTAGAAGGTTTTTCTAGTTGGATTAGGAGTGAAGCTTTACCTGACAGCTCCCATAGCAGCGATCATAGTGCGACCACTTACTGAGCAGTCACAACCCCCCAGGCACATGGCTCGCAGCACCTTGTACTTACCTCCTTCCATCCTCTCCACACCCTGTGAGGTAGGCACTGCCACTCCCCTCGGTCATTACGGACTATTGTCAGAACACGCGTGCAGCTACCACACAGTGTTTCCCTCATATAGATCCAGCTCCAGCGTGGTGAGTTTGATAGATATTTACTTGATGAGGACATGGAGGGGTTGGTTAGCGGTGCTCTCTCTGCAGCCTTCAGCCCTGAAGACCACGTGGAGAAAGAGGACCTTTCCTCTTGTTAGTGGGACTCCTGTCAGAGGCGGGTTCCCTTGACTTAGTTTCCTTTCCCCAGAATGGTTCAGTGTCGGGATGGCGCTGTGATCTTTCGTCTCCGTTCAGAGGAGTTTCTGTCAAGGAGGAGCGTTCCTGACGCCCCTCAGGTGAGTGAGGTGCGGAGGCCGCAGGCCTCAGTTTGGCCTGAGTAGGGGTGTCGGCACAAAAGCAGGCTGAAGGGCGAGCAGGTGCCAGGAACCCGGCCCCTCCTGCCCTCGTTCCTCCCGGTTCACGGATTCTGTGTGTCCCGTGCGAGCCTACTGCAGGTGACTTTGAGAAGGACCGTCCTGGGAATCTGTTAGTTCCCTGGCCGAGGTAGGAAAAAACCCCGGTGTACCTTTAAGTGTTGAACTCATGAAAAGTCAGAAGCATCTAAAAACATGTACAATTATAATATGTAATTTGAAAGTCCTTCCCTGTCACATCAGTCTTTTGGCTGTGTTGTTCTGAAGCCGTGGCATTAGATTACAGTTTACTTTGCCAGCTGGGAACTTGGCACCTTCGGAGGGTTGGTCTGTGGTTCAAATGGGGAAAACGAAAAAGAATAAGTTGACAAAATGGGTACATTTAACCAAAAAAAAAAAAGGGGGGGGGACCTTCAATTTGTATTTCTGACTCTTTGTAGTCCAGTCATAATGAGAAAGGATACTGCATAAGCCAGAGGCCACCAGAGGGGTGACGGGGTGTTAGAGGCTGCGCAGGAAGTGGGCGCGAGCCTCCGCTTCTCCCACTGTTGTGGTGTGTTGTCCTGCCTTTAGAAAGATCAGTTACAAAAGTACACGGGGCCCTGACGTGTTCGGGACAACCGTGACAATGAGACGCGGCCTACTGAAGAGGCCCAGTTTCCTCGCCTTCTTTCCTTTCAGGGCCACTTCCCCACCCAGCGCTCTCTCTCCATGTCCCTCTCAGATGTTCTGATCCCATGCCATGGTGTCAAGCTTAGTCTACTGGAAATTTACATGTCCTCTGTAATTTAGGTTTTAAGCAACATATGATTTTTTTTTAAAGATGTAGCTGCCTTCCCTGAATGGTAGACTAGCATCCTTAATATTCTTCTGTAGAAACTGGGATGGAAGAAGAGATAAACCTAAGTAACTGCCGTGTGTGGGGCTCCTTGAAAATGCGAGGACCTTGGCAGCGGGTTAAAAAGTGAAAGTGGGTTCTGTTCTAAAAATCCTTGCTGAGCCCGTTATGCACAGAAAGGAGCCACCCCTTACAAGGCCTCTGAATGAACTCCATTCATTCGGTACTTGGAACTGTCTCCTCAGCCACAGAGAGAAACAATACTTATAACCTAGTTTCTTTGGTGCCAATATCAGCAGAGGAAAAGGCAAGGGCCATTATGAAAACTCGGTAGCTTCTCTCAGTGATTATATAATTCTGTATTCATTGATCACATTTGTGTACTTAAATAACCGCTTTTTAAAACGATTATACAGTGGTTTGGCAGTGCTGTAATATCCCATTTCATGTGTTGAGCAACATCTCTAAAATGGAACACTCCTGAGTAATTTGTTTATCACAGCTACGAAAGTTTATAAAAACACACTCACATGCACTCTCAGGGCTTAAGAGGAAAGCCTTTGTGTGTTTAATTACTGTAATTTAAAATCTTCTGAGAATTCAAAATGACCATTTTATTAGGTAGATCCTTTCCTCAGTTTCTGCTTTGACCTGTAGGAGTCGCTGTAGGGTGTGTGTACCTCTGGAGGTAGCAGTGGTGGGGCAAGGGTATTAATACCATTTCCACGTGGTATCTGGACTGAACTGTTTAATTGTAGATCTGCTCTGAGCATGCCGTTCCTTGCTCAGAACCCTTCATTGACTTCCCATGGCCCCTACAGAAAGGCCCACAGCCGCGGCGGCTTACAGAGTCCCCCTTCTGGCGTCTGGCTTCTGCCCACCTGCCTTTTCAGTCTCATCTCCCACCATCCTTTGCTCCCTGAACTTTTTTAGTTGGCCTGGCTCTCTCTTCCCACAGAATGTGATTGCGGCCAGGAACTCTCTCTCCCTTCCCACCCTGTTTCTCTCTTTATCTGACCAGCCCTTTGTTACGCTTGAAGCCTTACCTTAAGGTTACTTTTTCAGGAAGATTGTGGTTGTATTAACTGACTAATTAACAAACATTTAATAACTTAATGGTCTTTGAGTTTTAGTTAATATTACAGTTGGCATCACTCACCGAGTACATGACAACATAAAGCCAAATACTGGCAGCTGGCATTTTTCACCAGTAAGTTAGCAGGGTCTCCAAGAATGCAATCAGAGCATGTGATTTTTCATCGTGCTCGGGAGAGAGGGAAGATGGGGTCACGCAGGGATGAGCGTGGTGAGTCCTAGTCCACTGGTCATTCATTAGGCAGGTGTATTAAACATTCTTTTAAGACTCAGCCCATCCTTAAGACTTTCAAACACAGAGCTGGCAGCATCTTCCTGTTCAGAACCTTGAAAGCACAGTTAGAAAGTACTCCATAGTCTGGTTTCAGACTGTTAGCAACTACTCCCCATTTGTGACGACATGGGTAAACCCAGAGGGTGTTGTGAAGTGAAATAAGTCAGACAGGGAAAGAAATACCAGATGGTTTTTAATTACATGTGGAATCTAAAAACAAACAAATAAACAAGACAGATTTCTTAGCCCATTCTCTTTCTACCCATTTGAGAAAAACATTTTTAAATAAAAATAATGATGTGAGTTAAATGATAACTGGGGGGACAGCTCGTCATCGCCGTGAAGTTGTTCCCAGGTGGCAGGGCCTCGGATTGGCGGCCATTCTCAGTGCACGCTCTCCAGCCTGCAGCCAGGCATGGCCAACAGAGTGCGAATGGAGTGCCTGTGGCTGTCGTCATGGGCATTCCTCACCCTTGGCCTCTGGCTTTCTCCCATCTGCTCCCCTGGAACAAGGTGCTGCCACCTTGGGATACGGGGGTGAAGCCTGGCAGAACAGACATCGAGATCAATGGGTCTTGGGTTCCTGGTAGCCCGGTCAGTGTGCCAGCCACAAACCACTCCCCAGACATTTCTATGAGGTAAGAGTAACCCTCCGTCTTTTACTGAGCTATTATTTCTGTAATTTGCTGCTAAACCTAATCTTAGCTAATACAGATATTGAATCTGAAATTTCTAAGAAAGTCGCTGTGAGCCTGTTATATGCCACAAATGATTGGCGGCCACCAACAGCGTATTCCTGCCTATGAATAGATGGAGAAAACAAGGGCCAGAGAAGTTTCTGTCCAGATTCCGGGCCCAGTGCTCAGCATGAGACTGCGCTTACCTGCTAACTGACAGTCAGATAGGCACAGAGTCAACAGTCGCCTGCTTTGTGTACAGTTCTGTTTGCTTCCAGATGGGAGTCTCTAGCTCCACAGCCCCTCTTCATGTGCTTCACAGCAGGCCCTGAAAGCGCCATCTGCACAGGAATCAGAACTGGACTGTGGACTCGTTTCCTGGGTTCCTTCTCTACGCTCGCTGTCATATTGCTCACCCATCTCTAAGCCTCATCATAAAATAGGTTTTTTTACATCTTATTAACCAAGTTTGATTAATAACTCCACTGTCCATCTCCACTGTCCTTTTCACACTCACGTTTGCTCAATGGAGAGAAGAGCATGAGCATCAGAGACTTTATTTTTTATGAAATAAGGTGATGTTTCTCTCTCCCTCGGGGAAGGAGCAGATACAGGAAGAACGAGCAAAGGATATGCCTGACTTACAGCACTCTCTGGGTTCAAGGAAACAGTGGTATTAGCTGTTACCTACGCTCTTGACCTAGCTAGTGGATAATGAGGTATCATTTCCAGTCCTCAAACGTCATGCAGTCCATTCATTGTCTGAAGCCCATAAGCCTGACTAAAAACTCCACACGAAGAAAAAAACTCAGTTGCTGATTTGAATCCCAGCTGGTTCACGTTGAAATTTTTAGTGTGCACTTTGCATGGGGTTCATGGTCCAGGGCTCTCAACTTTCATTACTGTTCAGTTTCCCAAGGAACCGAGTATGAACAACCTTAGTAAACACTGTTTTCCTCCGTTTCCTACCCAGTTGCTTTTGCTGTAGTCTTAGATCATCAGAAGGATACTTTATGTGTAAGGATGTACTGACCTTGACCTGTTCTCCAATCTCCTTTAAAAAGAAGCACTTTTGGGGGGGGTCTCTTTTTAATGTGTCTGCTCATTGGGTATTTGTTTCTTTTTGCTTGTGTGGAATAGGGACTGAATGTTGATGACTAAAAGCTTTGATTTCTTTCAGGCCATTTATTTTGGGGCAAGTTCTCAGTCTGTTGGCATTAATATCTACCGACCACCTTGCCATACCCTCTCCTCCCCATAGTATGACATATACTCACTCTCCCCCTGACTCCCAATGCAGTGGGAAGGTGGAAGTTCTCTCAAGAATATCTTTAAATTTAAGGACTTATAAAGATTTCTGGGTAGACACCCGGCCCAGGAAGCTACTTAAGAAGAATAAAATTAGTTGTTCTAGTATTTTTAAAGGAGATATTTTAAAATCATTTCCTTGCAGTTCCATTAAAATTTCTAATTTGAACTTTCCTTAATAGTCAATTCTCACGCAACGTCCATTTTCCCTTCTATAGCGTGAAGTATTTTACCTAAGTGGCTTTTCCCAGGATAAACATTGCATTTTAAGGAATTGTGGTCCCCTGCTCTTTTTCTACATCCCACTATTCATTTGAGGGTCCATGTTCTTGGTGTGTGGCTTTCATATGTCCATGCCATGGTAACCTAGGCTTTGAAATGAGAGTCAGAAGTCCTGAATGTTACTAGATAACCAATCACTGACCTCTGCATTTCCTATTAGTAAATATCTAAGTGATAACTAGTAATCAGCTGACGTGTACAATAGTTTGGGCTTGTCTAACTAGAGGCAGAGAAGCAGTAATTAATTACTGGTCATTAATGCATACAAGAATTGTAAAGGGCGAATTCTCATCATTCACTGGGCATGTGGGTTAAGGAAAGGAAGAACAATTTCTTCAGATGTTATCACATGAGTAGTTTAAAAAGATAGCAACTTTCAGGCTGAGTAGTGTAAGATAATGATATTTATCTTGTTTGTTAGAAACAAAAGTGAAGCACTCTCTTTTGTGACTCCTCAATTCATTCACCCCCTGGCAGACCCGGTCATGGCCCCACATTGGGCATAAAAATCCATCCCTGTAATCACTTCATATCCCAGCAGTTTCTGCCCTCTCTGAACGGTTATAGAGCACTTATATGTCCTGTGACACTCATTCCAGTCCTTCCCTATGTATCAAAAATAGATTTAGAAAAGGTCTGAAATGCCACTCCGTTCCTCCCAACAGCCCCTTAGAGTCCCATGCTCCAGAGGCTTGCTGCCCGGGCTCCCTGGTTCTTCAGGTACTGAAAAGCACAGTGGCATGTCCATATGTCACACTCAGTACTTTTTTCCTCATAAAATTGGGATTAGGCCATTCAGAATGGTCTTTGAGAGTCAAGTATGAGTATGTGTTTTCCTTAATATATTATGTACATCTTATTGGAGTAATTCATATAGATTTTCCTCACTCTTTCCTTTTCATTTTTTTGTGAAAATTCAGAGGCATGTAAACACATGTACAGTTATAATATATAAATAAACATGCACAGGGAACATCCACACATCCACTACTCGGGTTATGGCAGAGGACATTGCCTTATGGCAGAGGACATTGCTATCAGCACTCCTTCTCGAATGGTCTATCAGGGTTTTTTGCCTACACTTTCACTCCTGTGCCGTTCACGTATCACTAGATAGTTAAGTTGTTCCTAAATTGTTGATTACTAACAAATGCTGTAATGACCATCTTCTATTTTATTTTTACATTCTCATGTAGCTGTGCCTATAGAATGGATTACTAGAAGTGGGATTACTAGGAAATCTGTACTTTCCCAACTTTAACAGGGAAAACTACATTACTCTCCAAATTGGTACCAATTTATACTTCCACCAACAGCTTAATAGAGAACTCACTTCTCCACACCACACACCTATCCAATAGTTGTTGATATCAACCTTTTCAAGGTTTCTAATCTGATTAGAATAAATATGATATTTATTTTAGCTTAGATGTTTTAGTTGGTGAAGTTCAGCATTCCTCCATATCTTTATTATATATTTGTACTTCTTTGGTGAATTGCCCATTTATACCCAGAATTCATGATCCTGTTGATTTGCTCATGTTTCCTTACTAATTTGTAGTAATTCCTTATTTTAAAAAAGCTATATAAACCCTTTACCTGTTATATGAGTCACAAGGATTTTTTGGGTGTGATTTTCAAGTATTTTATGTATCATTAAATGCATGAAGACACAGATGCCTTGAAGCTTAAGAATGAATATGTAATAAACCATTTTTTCACACTTCCATTTTCTCACAGTATTTCAACCCCTCGCAGCAAAGATTATTTAGAGAACAAGGATTAATGAACCTAAAATTGTAAGTGTCACTTTGGTTTCTATTCCTCGATATGCACCTGCACTTCAGGTCATTTGCCTTCCTTTTCATTCTCACAGGCAGGATGTTAAATTGCTGTGAACCTTGGAGGCCATTGTAGAATTGTGTGTCTAGCTTTCAAAAGAGGCAATTTACTACTAGATCAAGTAAACCGCTATATAGAAGCTACATATGCCTCAGGAAAGAGGCAGTTACATCAGTTTAGAGTTAAGGTCAAGACTTCAAATTGTCTTTCTAAAAGATCCTCATATATACAGTCTCTTGGTATTTTATGGTTCCAGAATTTTTTGTTAAGAAAGAAACTTTGGGTGTGATAGAAAGGTGATAAAGATCTTAGAAAAACTGACAGTTCATTAAAAAGTAACTTGAGCCTAGCTGGTGTGGTTCAGTGGTTGAGCGTCAATTTATGAAACAGGAGGTCATGGTTCGATTCCCAGTTGGGGCACATGCTGGAGGTTGAGTTATGCAGGAGGCAACTGATCAATGATTCTCTCTCACCATTGATGTTTCTATCTCTTTCCCTCTCCCTTCCTCTCTGAAATCAATAAAAAAAATATTTTTAAAAACTTGAACACTCTATATCAGTGGTCGGCAAACTGCGGCTCGAGAGCCACACACGGCTCTTTGGCCCCTTGAGTGTGGCTCTTCCACAAAATACCACGTGCGGGCACGCATGTACAGTGCAATTGAAACTTCATGGCCCATGCGCAGAAGTCGGTATTTTGTGGAAGAGCCACACCCAAGGGGCCAAAGAGCCTCATGTGGCTCTCGAGCCGCAGTTTGCCGACCACTGCTCTATATGTTGCTAATATAATGAATAATTACTTCTGTTAGAGAGGAAACTATGCTTGACTGTATTTTTATGTCCCCCGCCCCCCTCCGAAAAACAAAACAAAACAACAACAAACAAACAGTAAAGGACACACAGACATTTGCAAAAAGTATTGACTTAGAACCATGGACAACTTTTTTCTTTTCCTTTTACATTTATGGGTTATGCATCTTTAAGAAGTAGAGAACATTATCTTATTGGTAGCCTGTAGATAGAACCGACATTCTGTCATTTGAATTTTTAAATTTAAAATTTTCTAATTTGGTTTAAAATTTTTATCTATAACTTGACTTGGGATGGTAAACACACAATATAATATTCAGATGATGTATTATAGAATTGTACACCTGAAAGCTGTATAATATTATTAACCAATGTCACCCCAATAAATTCAATTTAAAAATAAAATAAATTTTTATCTATATTTTGAGAAACAGGAAAATCTGATCTATAATTTCTTAAGACTATCATATGCTTTATGGTAATTTCTTTTCAAATGTCCTAATATATTTCATGTGTTTTTAATATGTTCAATATGCTAGAAAAGAAGCGTATTCTCTAGTTTTCCTTCCTCTGTTCATTGTATTCTGTTTGTTGTTTAGTTCATATGCATGAAATAACTAAATATTGGCAAGAGTTTTTAGCTGGGCTCAGCTTTCAGTAAGCCAAAGAGTTTGAAAGAAGATGGGCATTCTTTAGCTTCCAAAATATTGACTCTGGATTCAGCAGCTACCAAGTAATAATAGACTACCCACTGACTGCGAGGTCAGAATCATACAGTGATTCGAACATAACGATTATGTGAAGGAAAACCCACAGTGCATCATCTAGTGCCCAGTCTGAATTGGACTGTGTTCCGCGACCTACTTTCAGTAGATGGATTTGGTCCCTATGGACAGAGCACGTACCAGTACGGTCTGGAGACTATTAAGTATTATTTTAAATCAACAGGATTTGATACACCAAGGCTGCAGGTTTGATCCCCCAAATGTTGACTATTTCATACAGGGCTTTCCATGACCTGCTCACTCTATAGCTTTCCCAGACTTATTTCTTTAGCTAATTACACACTCTAAACCCCAGCCAATGCGCGACTATATCAGGAAATTTAGACAGTCTTTACTTTAGGGGATATTTTTTAAAATATATTTTTTATTGATTTCAGAGAGGAAGGGAGAGGGAGAGAGAGAGATAGAAACATCAATGATGAGAGAGAATCATTGATTGACTGCCTCCTGGGAGACTGAGCCCGTAACCGGGCATGTGCCCTGACCTGGAATTGAACCGCGACCTCCTGGTTCCTAGGTTGATGCTCAACGGCTGAGCCAGGCCGGCCGGGCTAGGGGACATTTTCTTATCGTTCCTTGCACACCAGAAGAGCTGCACAGCAACCTGTACTTTCTGCGAAGTTTTGTAATTCAAGGTTGGGAAGTAAGATAGATACATTTTAGGGAGGAAACTTTTGTTCTTTTAGCATGAACATGCATTTCCTACCCACATGTCAGTGTTGAGAACTTTTCTGATGGATGCTAAGGAAGGAAACGGTCTAGGGACTGCAGTTGGTCTTGTGGAGTCCCCAAACGTAAATAGCCAGACGTATATTTCAGCAGCTGTTTCCTATGTTCCTGTGTGTGTATATAGTCAAGAGGCGAACAACTTGCAGAAACACAGTCTGACTCCCGTGTCAGAGTCACTCTGTTTACCAGTGTGTGTCAGCGCCCACCTCTGGGTGGGGTCCTGTTGCTGTAACGGATTTGCTGTGGTTTACTCTCACTCCGCCGCTGCGAGCGACTGTGAGCTCCGATCAGCATTAGAAGCTGTGTTTTATGAAAACTACTATAGCTGTCTGGGCCAGCATCTCGTCACAGACAGCCTGCCCAGCCACTCTTTCCGGTTCCTGTTTTTGTCTGAAAAATGGCAAAGTTGGAATTAGAAATTAAAGCCCCTCTCGCCACTGCCACGCGATTCTTTGTAATCAGATGTAAACAAAAGCATACTTGGTTTGAAATCAAATTTAAAAAGTGTGGGCCGTACTCATCCCTCTTTAAAAGAAATTTAAATGCATCTCCTGAGATAGCACAGGTCCTGCCTCTCTTAGGTTCACAGCCTCTGTCAGAACACGGGCCCTGCCCTCTGGCCTTGGATTGCAGGCGCGCGCCAGTCCCTGTCCCTGTGCCTGAGGCTCTCCCTGTGACTGACCCCCTGCTGCCTCCCGTCCTCATTTTAATCTCAGGCTGCCCCAGTGCAGTCTGACCCGCTCCGGGATGCAGCACAGTCACAGCAGGCCAGTCTCCTCGTAGCTCTGGTGACATTCATTTTGCGCTTAAAACCCTATACTTACCACCTAATGAAGATGCACCGTGGAGACTGGTGGTCAAGAGCATGCCTTTTACACCCTCTTCCACCCTCCTCTCCTCCCCACTTCCGGTCCTGCCCACTCATCCCAGCTAACTCAGCTGACAAGTTTCCCTGCAGGCTCCGAGAATCCTTCTAGGAATAACGAGCACACCACTCTGCTTTCGCTGTAATGTAATGGCATCCTCTCTGTGTTGCAATGATGTGCGCCCCTGTCTCCAAGGTTGGGAGGTTTTTCTTTTTTGGCTTCCCAAAGTCAATACTGACAGAAAGGCAGTGGGCTTTTGAATTGGACGCTTATTTCTTATTCCATTTGAAAATGGTTCACTCTTCCCACTAACATAGTTCTCAGTGATATTTCTGCCTATGAGCTTTACAGGATCAAAGTCCATGCTGGTAAAATTTATACTTTATAAAGAACATAATTATTAAAGGATTACAGTATTTTATTTTATTAAATTAATTGGGGTGACATTGGTTAATAGGATCATATAGGTTTCAGGTGTAGATTTCTATGATACAAGATCTGTATATTGCACTGTGTGCCCACCACCCAAAGAAAGTATCATACTTTATATGAAATGATTCTTTTATGTAAAGAATATGATTATTTTATAAAGTAACTTTACACCAAGTTTAACTAATTCTTTAGAAAGGATGTTATTGCCTAGAGCCAAATTACATACTAGCAAAGCTTCATTAATGAAGAATAACTATTGCAGTGTGGTAATCTCAAATGCAAAATACAGCATGTCCCAAAAAATGTCTACACACTTTAACAGCTGATAGCTCAATTTTGAAAGTGAAATCCTCCTTTATAATAAAGAGGTAATATGCAAATTGACCATCACTCCAACACACAAGATGGCTGGCAGGAGAGGGCAGTTGTGGGCGATCAGGCCAGCAGGGGAGGGCAGTTGTGAGGGACCAGGCCAGCAGGGGAGGGCAGTTGTGAGGGACCAGGCCTGCAAGGGAGGGCAGTTGGGGGCGATCAGGCCTGCAAGGGAGGGCAGTTAGGGGTGACCGGGCCAGCAGAGGAGGGCAGTTGGGGGTGATCAGGCCTGCAGGGGAGGGCATTTTGGGGGACCCAAGCCTGCAGGGGAGGACAGTTGGGGGCGACAAGGCCAGCAGGGGAGGGCAGTTAGGGGTGACTGGGCCAGCAGGGGAGTGTAGTTAGGGGCATCAGGCTGGCAGGGGAGCAGTTAGGCGTTGATCAGGCTGGTAGGGGAGTGGTTAGGGGGTGATCAGGCTGGCAGGCAGAAGTGGTTAGGGGCAATCAGGCAGGCAGGCAGGCAAGTGAGCGGTTGGGAGCCAGCAGTCCTGGATTGTGAGAGGGATGTCCAACTACCCGTTTAGGCCCGATCCCAGTGGGCAGTTGGACATCCCTTGAGGGGTCCCCGATTGGAGAGGGTGCAGGCTGGGCTGAGCAACACCCTCCTCCCATGCACGAATTTTGTGCACTGGGCCTCTAGTGTATTTTAATAAACGCTGCCTTTATAATTATTCAAAGTGTGTACATACATTTTGGGAGGCACCCTATAGGATGACAACAGTGTATATGTAGCACACTTGCTAAAATGAATGAGTATTGCTTACTCTTTTGACTAGTAAAAGGTCAACGATGTTTTAATCATGTCTGTGCACATTATGCATGTAATCTGCTGAACCCAGTAACAAGTGATAACAGACCAATCGCTTATGCCAGTGGTTCTCAACCTTCTGGCCCTTTAAATACAGTTCCTCATGTTGTGACCCCCAACCATAAAATTATTTTCATTGCTACTTCATAACTGTAATTTTTCTACTGTTATGAATTGTAATGTAAATATCTGATATGCAGGATGGTCTTAGGCGACCCCTGTGAAAGGGTTGTTCGACCCCCCAAAGGGGTCGTGACTCACAGGTTGAGAACCAGTGGCTTATGCGAATGTTCAAAAGCTCAATAGTGACAGAGCTTGGATTAGCTCTTCTGGAGGAATGAGGAGAGCAAATACATCGTCATCTCCTGTGCATGCAGGGCCCGAGGATTCCTTTCTTTTTCCAGGTGAGAGCCCTAACCCTCACCCATTCTCTGTGTGGACGTGGCCTGCTTCCCCTGCCAGCACCTGAGGCACCTGACTTCACCTGAGCTGTGCACGCACAGATCCCTGCAGAGCCCTGTGGTCCCTGCGGCCGGCCCGTCCTCCCGTCCTCAGCCACAGCCTGCCCCTGCGAGGGTCCCCCGGACTTCTGCAGTTCAAGGAAGCCTGACCTTGTTTTGATTCCAGTCGAGAAAAAAAATCAGTTTAAAATTCAAGGTACCCATGTAATCACTTATGAAAAAAAAAATTAACCTGTTTTAGAGGGTAAAAGAGGAAAGAGGTAGGAAATCCCCTCAGCAGTTTTATTTAGAAAAAAAAAAATCACACCTATGCTACCTCCACAGTGACAAGTAGAAATAGTGCAGACGACGAGCTCCATGGGCCTGTCTGTAATTAGATGGTCAATGTTCACGCATCCAGGGCAAGAGCACCTCACACACGCGAGTGGTTTCCACGCAGGCTGTGCCACCACCAGCTTGGTGCCCTTGGCACCCGCCGCTCCTCCCAGCCCCTTAGTGGTTACTGTGGATCCTGAACCCCACCCTTTTGATCAGATAAAGCTAAAATATGATGACGAAGGGAGAAAAAACACACACACACCTTTATTTTCATATGCCAGTGTTTATAAAGGCATCAAATACCTAAAATGGAAATCTGTCTGACTTTCTCATATGTTTGCAGCAACATTGTATATAATGCCATTGCTTCTGAAGTTGCCTTTTGTGGGGTTGAGCTAAAGTCTTTTGAACATCTGAGTTAATAGGAGACTTAACTGATTTTTATCATGCTCCCAGTTGAGTTTCTAAAACAGCCTGAGTGTTGGGTAAAGTGTTTGTCAGTCATCGTGCCCACACCAATAAGACTTCACTCACACAGTGACCAGTCTACACAGACATAGTTGAGGTCCGCGCAGTGCCCCGCTCCTTTCCCTAACCCAGTGGACACCCGCAGCTCTTGCGGATGGGAATTCTGAAGCTGTCACCAGCACTGGGTTCTTTGGTTGACTTTTAAATGCTGCTTGCACAGTCTGAGTCCCTCGTTTATTCATCATTCAACATCACCAGCCTGTTGCTCTTAGTTGGTGTTTAGTACATGTTTGTTGGATGGCTGCTCTTCTAGCCTTGTCTCCTTTCGTGAAACTGACTTAATCTTTGCAGAGCTGGTTAAATGTCACCTCTGAAAAGTCTGTTGGCACCCCCAGGTCAGGGGGAGACTCTCTCCTCTACAGCATCTCGTGGTTGTATCGGTTATGCCTGTTCCTTCCCTTGCTCAGGTGTAAGAATTAAGGGCCTTGAGTTTGCAGGCTCAGCCCTGCTCTGTTCCTTGGATTAATCTCTACTAAGGGAGCAAACCAGCAGTGGTTTCAGATGGGCTAGTGAATGTATTACCACCATCAATACCATCACCACCTCCACTACCACCAACACCAACACCAGTGACACCTCTACCACCACCACCACCTCCAACTTCACCACCACCTCCACCTCCACCAACAACACCTCCAACAATATCATCACCACCACCAACACCACCTACACCACTACCTCCAGCAACACCAACACCATTATCACCATCATTACCACCAGCACCACCTCCATCACCAACACCATCTCCACCACCTACACCACATCCTATTTGTTTAGAGTCCTAATATCTTTACTTGCCAGCTCTCTCTTTCTCTGGAAACCCGACCTGTACATGCACTTATCTGTGAAGCCAATTCCAAAGGAGAGGCTCTCATGGGAATCATAACACTATATTTTTCTTGCTGCCTCTTAGTATTCCTACTCCAACTTAGAGATCACTCTTCAACCAGATAGAGCCGAATATTTCAGTTTGAGCTGCTTGCCACTCTGTGAAGGAAGGAAGACTGAACTTACAGCCGGTTTAGTTTTCCTGACCAGGGTCAACCAGGTCTGTTTTCTGCTTTGTCCTTTTTCCAAAAAGCCTGGAGCAGATTGTCCAATGATAGTGTCTAAAACCCCTGTGTCTTAGCCTATGACTTCCCCAGAGTGGATAAATGAATGGAAAAATGGGCATTCATTTTAAATTGAGTAGATGACGATAGGAAGTGGAGGAGACCTGGTGAACACCCACACTGTCTGCAGAGGACTCTTCCTGGGCTCCAGCCACTTCTTGACATGTCAGAACATGGGCCCAGGGTTACTAGATCTTCTACTTTTTCAAGAGAAGCAGGACACCCAATTGCAATGTGTATGTTCAGAAGAATTGAAGGCAGGAACTAGAACAGATATTTGTACACACATGTTCATATCAACATTATCCACAATAGCCAAAAAGTGGAAGCAACCTAAATGTCCTTTGATGGATAAATGGATACACAAAATGTGGTATATCCCATACACATTATGCTAGGTAAATAAAGTAAGCCAGACACAAAAGGATAAACGTTATAATCTCTTTTTAAAAAATTAGTTCAAACTCTATGAATTTGACTATTCTGTGAAATACCAGAAGAGTAAAATTCATAAGTACAGAAAGTATAATAGTACTTATGGGGGCTGGAAGGAGGTGGTGATGGGGAGTTACTGTTTAAATGGGTATCGGGCTTCAATTTGGGACGATGAAAAGTTATGGAGATTATGGTAATGGTTCTACAATAATGTGAATGTATGGAATGCCACTGAATTATACAATTGCAATGGTTAAAATGATAAATTTTATATATTTTTTACTACAATAAAAGTGAATTTACATATAATCGATCTTTATTTCTGGTTTACATAGGGTTTTTGGTCAGACTCCATTGTGCCTATACCTTAGTTCCTCCCAAATCAATTGTTCTACTTTCTGTGTATATGTGCACACATGAGAATGTGTGTGTGTGTGTGTGTGTGTGTGTGCGCGCGCGCGCGTGCGCCCGCGTGCACTTACCTCAAAGATTGAAATAGCTGGGGCAGCTTAACATTGATAGTCATCTCTGTAGCCTGAGAGCTTGTCTTCAGCGAGTCCTGAAGGTTGCTCCAAAGTTGCTTTGTTCTGCTCTAGATATATATTTTTTAATTTTATTTTATTGTTTAAAGTATTACAAATAGTAGTACATATGTCTCCTTTTTTTCCCCCATTGAACTCCCCACCCCCATCTCCCCTACCCCCAGCACATGCCCTCACCCCCCACCCCTAGTGTCTTGCGTCCATTGGTTATGCTTATATGCATGCATACAAATCCTTTGGTTGATCTCTTACCCTCCCACCCCCAACCCTTCCCTGCCTTCCTGCTGTAGTTTGACAGTCTGTTCGATGCTTCTTTGCCTCTGTATCTATTTTTGTTCATCAGTTTATAATGTTCTTTATATTCCACAAATGAGTGAGATCATATGGTATTTATCTTTCACTGACTGGCTTATTTCACTTAGCATAACCAGTGGTGTCATGTGGCCATTCGCAAGGCCTGGGCGTTGTCAGCTGGGACTTGTTCATCAGAAGAAAGGGAATGCTTTTAACTCTCAGGGGAATCTGCGGGGGAAAGCGTGAGGTCCCTCTTTCTTTTCCATCCCATTGCCATCGCTCCACTGAGTCCCATCTGACCTCACACCGGGACCACTGGGCAGTTTCCTTTTTGTACTTGTAACTTATCTCATTCAGCATTACCTGCACTATTGTGCCATGCGGATTTTCTAAAATGCCACCTTTTTGCCCAGCCAGCTTGGCTCAGTGGTTGAGCGTGACCTATGAACCAGGAAATCACGGTTCAATTCCAGGTCAGGGCACATGCCTGGGTTGTGGGCTTGATCCCCAGTGTGGGGCGTGCAGGAGGCAGCCGATCAATAATTCTCTCTTATCATTGATGTTTCTATCTCTCTCTCCCTCTCCCTTCCTCTCTGAAATAAATAAAAATATATTTTTAAAAATGCCACCCTTTCTTAGCAGGTGACTTGACTTCCTATTTCACAAAGGCTGTATCAAGCATGAATGCTCATAACTTCCTGCCCTTCCCCCTCTTCTACACACGTCTGCATGTGCTGTAAGCCGCCTCTTTCCCTGGTCCACGCAGAAAGGTTTCAAACGCTGGTCCGAATCCAGCCACTGTGCACTGGGTCATTCCTCCCACCACCTCCGGAACCTGACCCATCAGCTGTCTCTTCTCTTTCCTGTGCCTTTAGCCTCTTCCTCTCCTTTAGCTGCTGCCCTTTCGCCTATAAATAGGCTCAAGTCTTTCTCAGCTTAGAAAAATAAAAAGTGCGCTTCTCACACTGAGACCCTGAATTTCTCCTCCTCCCTTCCAAGCTTCTTGAAAGACGGTGTTCTGTTTGCTTTCATCCCACTCCCAAACGTGCCTGCCCCACCTCTCCACTGAAGTTGCTCTACAAATGTTATCTGAGGCCTTAGGTGCTAAACCCAGTCGGGAGTTTTCGTTATTGATTTATCCAGTCTGTCTGCAGCTTTGACACTGTTGGCCAAAGCCTTTCTTTGCCTGCTTTCCATGGAACCATTTCTTCAAATTCTATAGTCATTTCTTATTTTCCCCTTTGCCCACACTCAGCTGCTGGTGCTCCCTTTGTGCTCCCTTCGCAGCCTGACATAGATGAGGCCACGGGCATCACCGAAGGCAAATAACTCCCATATCGCTTCCTGGTCCTCAGCTTTCACCCGTTTGCTGGGCTCAGTTGCATACTGAACATGTGTGCAGCCTATGTCATTGTCATTCCCTACCCCGGAGTAGGCCCTCTCACCCTGTATTCCATATCCCTTCTATCAATTGCCCTTGTTAGAAACAGAAAAGATTCTATGTTCTTCCCTCTTCTATATGCTTCATCCAATTAGGCATGAAATTCTATGCATTGTACTAAAGTATCTCTTTGAACCTATTTTTCGTATTAATCTCTCCCGCCTGGTTCTTTAGCAATTTAGCTAATAGTTCTTTAACTATTCACTTACTCAGGTGAGATGGCACCATATGAAGAACACTATAGAATATTTTTTGGCTATAAAACTGTCAGTGATGAATTCCAAGTCTTTTGTAAACATCAAGAAATTTAGGCCTGGAACTTTTTTTTTTAATTGTTTAAAGTTTTACATATGTCTCCTTTTTCCCCGATTGACACCCCCCCACCCCACCCCCCATCCCCTAGCCCAGGCAAGCCCCCACCACCCCAGTGTCTGTGTCCATTGGTATGCTAATATGCATGCATACAAGTCCTTTGGTTGCTCTCTAACCCCCCACCTCCCCTGCCATTTGTCTCTGGATCTATTTTTGTTCATCAAATTATGTTGATCATTATATCCCACATACAAGTGAGAA
>NW_005871545.1:340592-417738 GCF_000147115.1 Myotis lucifugus | reverse complement strand
TTTTGTTAAGTTGTATGAGTTCTCTGTACATTTTGGAGGTTAAACCCTTAGCTAAAATAGCATTGCCAAATATGTTCTCCCATGCAATGGGCTTTCTTGTTGTTTTGTTGATGGTTTCTTTTGCTGTGCAGAAGCTCTTTATTTTGATGTAGTCCCATTTGTTTATTTTCTCCTTAGTCTCCCTTGCCCTAGGAGCTGTGTCAGTAAAGATATTGCTACGACATATGTCTTCTGTTTTGCTGCCTATGGAGTCTTGTAGGATTTTTATGGTTTCCCGTTTGACATTTAAGTTCTTTAGCAGGCCTGGAACTTTATTTAGTCATGGCTATTTGAAAAAAACACACACCAGAAAATAGCAAGTGTTGGCACGGACTAAGACAAATTGGAGCCCTTGAGCAATGGTGCCACCGCCATGGAAAACAGTGTGGCAGTTCCTCAAAAAATTAAACCTAGGGTTACCATACGATCCAGCACTTCCATGTCCAGATATATATCCAAAAGAATTGACAGCAGGAACTAGAGCAGATATTTGTACAACCACGTCCATAGCAACATTATTCACAACAGCCAAACGGTGGAAAATACCTACAATATTCATTGACAGATAAACGAATACGCAAAATGTGGTATGCATGTATGTACTTATGTACAATGGAATATTATTCAGCCTTAGAAAGGGATGAGATTCTGATACATGCTACAACATACATGAAACTTGAGAACGCTATGCTAAGTGAGATAAGCCAGCACAAAAGGACAGATATTGTATGATTCCACTTACGAGAGAGGCCCAATGCATGCAATAGAAGGTAGCGTGGTAATTACCAGGGACTGAGGGAAGGGGTAGTGGGAAATCATTATGTAATGGGCACAGGGTTTCGATTTGGAACGATGAAGAAATTCTAGAGATGCATAATGTTGGTGCACAATGGGAATGTACTTAATGTCATTGAACTGCACACTTAAAGATGGTAACTTGTGAGTTTTGTTCTGCATAATTTACACTGTCTTCTGCCCTTTCAGATACCACAGACAGAGAGGGAGGGGGCTTGGACAGCCTTGATTTCTCACAGTTCTGGAGGCTGGAAGTCCAAGCTCAAGGGGCCAACACCAGGTGTCTGGTGAGGTCCTGCTTCCTGACCTATAGACAGCCACCTCCTTGCTGTGTCCACACATGGCTGAGAGAGGGACCATCTCTCTCCTGTCTTTCTTATGAGGGCACTAACCCCACTCATGAGGCTCCACCCTCATGACCTAATCACCCCCCAAAGGCCCCACCTCCCAAAACCATCGCACTAGGGATTTAGGCTGCAAAATGTGAATTTGGGGAGCACACACACTCAGTCTATAGCAACCACAATTTAAAAATTAGAATATATTCACCAGACTTTTCCAAACTGTTGTTCTTGAGATGTCTTTGCTGAGAGCTCCAGAACATGTCCTTTGTGCTCAGTGATACACGGGGGTGTGAGCTCCCTGAAGCAAGTGGTCCCTGGCTGGAAGGGGCTGGTGATAAATTAAGACAGAAACGTCAAAGGACACGCGGGCACTCCTGTAGATGTGAGGGGACCCGCCGCCGGGCCTGTTCCCACCGCGGAGATTCCTCTCATTCCTCTCGTGGACCCTCCAGAGCTCGGCTGTGGAGTGTGCTTCCCAGCTTGAACAGGGCCCCATACAATGCAGCACAAACCAAAATAACCACATGCAGGCCAAAAAAAAGAGGTTAAAAGTACATGCATTTTTTGAGAAATTATGAAGCAATCTATAATCTGTATAGAAGAGAAAAGCAACTTGAGAGCAGAACAAAGCCCCTGGGAGTGCTCACAGGAAAATATGTGCATCATTGTTAAGGGCCAACGTAAACACAGCATGCAAACCCCAGGCTGCTGCCCTGCGCAGCTTGCACAGCGCCAGTGTACGTGCAAAGTGGGTCTGTGCACTGAGCCCTTCAGGTCATGGAAGGCAAAACGGAGGCCAGACCGTCTGTGTGCAAACCCTTGGCAAACGAGAGCCAGGTTTCCTGGACATTCTCTCAGCTCTGGAGAAGTCGGCGAGGGGTGGCAGTAATGTGCTTGCGCTCTCTCGCTCTCTCTCTCTCTCTCTCTCTTTCATGAATTCAAGCATTGTTTTCTTTGAGTCCCAGGAAACAATTCAGCTTTGCAGTGAAAGGTCACTAATGAAAGAGATGACCTGCTCCTTTTAATATATATTTATTTTGAAGAATAATTGCACCATAGTTAAAATTAGAGCTATTGTTTTTAAAAGTGACCTGCTTTTTTTGGGGGGGGGGGGGGGCAGGGGAAAGGGGGAACAGGCACCCTCTTCAAATTTTCCTTCTCCTTGTCAAATCAGAATAGCCTTAGAGAAATGAGCAGAACAGGGATGCCTGCTGTGGCCACGTCAGGCCAGGAGGACAGAAGCAGCACACCACTCATTTTTCTGTGGTTGTGCCACAGTTTTTGAGCACAGCTTAGGAGGCTGCTGAAGTGTTAGGTGACGAATTACATTAGTTGACAAAGCAGCTACACTCACAGCTGTGTGTGGGGACGATTCTCGTTTTTGTTTGGGTCTGGGTTTGGGGAGTGGAAAAGGGTGGAAATGGAGCCATTAGTTCTGCCAGTGTGTCCTGGGTGACTGCGGTGCCGAGCATTCCGCTAGGTGCAGCAGTGAGTGTTGGAAGCTCCCATCTATTGAGTAACTTCCTCAAGGTCTCATGCTAATGAGTAACAGGACATGGGCCTCTGTGATTCTAAAGTCCATGCTCTCCTCTCACCTTCTGTGTTCCCTCTCAGGCCCGTCTGTGGAAAGGGCAAGGGCCCTGTTGGTGTCTGTCACACCGCCGCTCAGCCCTGTGCCCAGCACAGTTCCCGTCTCATCGGCCCGCTCCTCTGAACCTGGACAGTCAGTAGGTCTTATCAGCTGACCCCAAGCTCCCTGTCCCTGCCACTCTGGCACTGTGACCCCTACTGCCACAGATAGTAGTGCTGCGTCTGTTACAGAGCTGCTGCCAGTGACAAGGACTGATGCTCACTGAGTGCCTGCCCGGGGCTGGAACTCCGCAGAGCTCCGTCAGCCTTCTTCCGTTCAGCAGTGGCTGACGGTGTCTGCTCTGCGCTGGACTCCGCTGGGCGAGGTCCCCGTCCCTTCGTTTTGTAGTGGCGCGATCACCGGCAAGTAATTGAACTCTCCCGACTTGATTCCTCATCTGTTAAATGCGAAGAATAATTTCTAAGAGAGTTGTTGGAAATATTAGGTAACATAATTTTGAGAAGTAGTTAGTATCCGGAATAAATATTGGCTACCAATTATTACTATCATGAATGTAAATGCTACTGATGGTTTCACCCATCTGTAACCTTCCTGCCTTGTTCATTCAGTTCAGCTGTGAGGGCTTTGGCCTTGGTTTTTTGTTCCAGTTCCCTGCCTGGAACTGAAGCCCTATTTTGAACCCCAGTCAATCGACTGGATCTTTAACACTCTGTGCCCCGTCCCTGGGAGCTGGATCTTGTCTCCTATCGCCTGCTGGCTGGGACACCACATGTCACTCGCTTCCAAGGCCAGGATGCTCTGCAACAGGTGCTTTACCATCTCCATTGTTGCCACGTCCTGGCACACTAGAGCCCTCGGCGCTGTCTAGGATCAAACGCCAGTCCAGCCACCCTTTGTTAGCTGCCGGGTGGGTTCCTGTCTGGCACAATCCTCTCCCTTACCCTCCCCTGCCAGCTCTTTGACATCAGTCCACCTGAACCCCATTCTCCAAGATGGAGCATGTGCATTAGAGTGTAGAGGACTCCAAGGTGAAAACACACAGTCCTGCCCTGAAAGAGCTTTCAATCTTTATAAAATAGGAAAAAGTATAAGAGCAGCTTATCCACCCCCTCGGAACCCAGGGACCTTGCCCGTCCTGTGTTCTGTGCCATCGCCACTCGACAGCCTCTAGCAGAAGCTCTGTGATAGAACTCACTCCAGGCCTCATGCGGTTCTGCTTCCTGGAGCCAACTAGTCGCTGTCCGAGACAGCCTGGTAACCAGCCGCCTGCCCAGTCTCTGGGTGCTTAGGGGCGCAGGTGAAACATCTCACCCCAGGGCCTGAGATTCGGTTCCGATCAGTCAGATAGTGCAGGAGACTTAACTTCCTGTGGGGTCAGCGTGAGCCAGTGGAAACCAGGAGACCTGATGGAGTTGAACAGAGCAGCTCTCTCTCCTCACTCCCTCACCGCACTCTCAGCCCAGTTCTCTGTGTGGCCACACAGGTGGGCCTCGCAAGCGGTGGTCTCAGTCCCTCCCTGGAGTCGAGTTGGAGGGCAAGAAGTCGCTGGGCCTGGAGGCAGGGAATGTGATCTCATCCAATCACACAATTTATCCGCAGCTGTAGTTAACGTGTGACCTTGCTATTCTTGTCCTTCCCATACTCTCCCTCACTCGCCCGCCCTGCGAGTGCACCTGCAAGCCAGCTTACTCACCCGACCCACGCCCCAGGCTCTGCTTCTAGACTTTTGGAATATTCTGGTGAGCTTTCTAATAGAGTTATTAAAAGTACTTTGGGGCCCGGCCTGCATGGCTCAGTGGTTGAGTATCGGCCTATGAACCAGGAAATCACGGTTGGATTCCTGATCAGGGCACGTGCTCGGGTTGCAGGCTTGACCCCCAGTGTGGGGCGTGCAGGAGGCAGCCCATCAATGATTCTCTCCCATCATTGATGATTCTCTCTCCACTGCCCTTCCTCTCTGAAATCAATAAAAGTAATTTTTTTTTTTTAAAAAAGTACTTTGGGAATACAGGAAAGGAAAACATTAATTTAGCTAGACTTTGAATAATACCAAGAATGGTTAATATTTATTGACTTCTTGCTTAAGGCCAGTGGTTGTCCAATGAGATTTACATGTGTCATGATTTTCCTCATTTATATGTGAATGAACCCAAACACAGCAAAGTTAAATACCTTCCTCAAGGTCACCCAGCCAACCAGTGGAGGATTCAAATCCCACTTGAAGCCAATGCTGTTCATCGCTGCACATTGAGCAGTTTTATGAGAAATGCAGCGAGGGAAGAGGACCAAGGTGAATGGGCTTCAGAGCTCCAGTATTTGAGACTCTTGAGCCAAGGCCTGAGAGGGACATTAGGCCCGAGAGAAGAGACGAGTGGAGGAAGGAGGGATTTTTACGTGCCTGGTGGTCTTTCTATTCATTTTTCTCCACACAGACCTCTCACCATAACTTCCCCTCCCCCAACACCCACACCACCCTAATGCAATTTTGCCTTCAGGGTTAGCATCTCCCTCCCACTAAATCTGTTTGGCCTGGAGTTATTTTGTTGATAAATCCTCTCATTCCACAATTAGAGATAAGGAGCTTAAAATACAAATATCTGAATCAGTTTTAGCTCTGGGTGATGATATCAAACTCTTTCCTGTTTGGATGGAGGAGTCGAGTTGGAGGGCAAGAAGTCACTGGGCCTGGAGGAAGGGAATGTGATCTTATCCAATCACACAATTCATCTGCAGATCTGCGCTGTTCATTTCCATCTGAGGACAACCGGGGAAAAGCTGGGCTCAGCAGGCCTGTGGGGATGGACTCAGACAAATTATAATGGAAACTATGAACAGATAATAAGCTTAAGCAGAGATCTAATCCATGATAGAATCTTGGAAAACCAGACAATTCTATATTGAATGCCAACCGTATTAAACAACGGAATTGCTCAGACACTGGGTACAGTATAATGGAACAGAATGAATATTATTGTTCAAATTTTGTTGCAACAAATGTTATTTCAAGAAAAGCCTTTATAGAAGAAAATCTAAGCCTAACAGTCCAGTGAGTTAAAATCGTATTTATTGCACTGTATCAGCGAAACACGGGTAGGATCTCAGGGTTTCTTGTATGAGGTGTATGTAGGCCATAGGTGTGTGAGACACTAGTGGGGAACATCAGCAGAACTGGCAACATTCGAAGTGAACAATTACAATCCTTTCAAGTTCCTTAGCGTGGCTTTTAGTTTCAATTTATCCATCTGTACTGAAAATTGTGGTTTTCCTCACTTTGTTCAGTGACCTCATGTGTCGTGGGTGTACCCAGTTATGATACCTTTTTAAACAAGGTCATCCATTTATTCCTGTTGCACAAACCTGTGCATGTTGTAGCTGTTTAACATAACAATGGCTACAAGGGTTGTCCTGATCAATCCTTTTATTTACATCCTATTCCCCAAGCAATTGGGTATTTGTTTGGTGAGCTTTAGTTAACATGCCTGCGTTCTACCAGTGTCTTCCAGGACACAAGAGGAACCTATTTCATGACACTTAAAAGCTCCCCATAGTCCCATAAGCTCATTAAAATGAAGTAGAGTCACACACAGTAGCAATAAGAGATTAATATTTCAGTTAAAGTAAGTAGTTTTAAATAGCATTTTTGTGTTTTCCACAGTCTATTGAAATCATTTTTATTCCGAAGTTTAGTAATGTGAAACATTAGTTTTTCTATTGCTGCTATAGAAAGATGAATCACAAATTTAGTGGCTTAAGGCAAACACATTGGGGAAAAACTAACGCAGGTCATTGGGCTCTGCTGCTCACTTGCTCTGTGGCCCAGAGCAAAGTTCAAAGTGTGTCCTTTAAGTGGGTGAACTGTATGGTATGCAAATTATATCTCAACAAAGCTGTGGGTTTTTTTTTTAATCGTCTAGGGAATTTTTTAAACAATTCTTATTCCTAGCTTCTGCCTTACCCCAACTCCATCCCAACTCCCACCTCTAAGATGCCTATTCAAGAATGAAAGGTGCTTTAAGTGATCCAGTGATAAACATGTTTGAATATATTGCTGCTTTAGACAAGGGTCACAGCAACCAAGAACTAGCCCAAACTGGACCAGATTTGCTATAATCCATAATTCCAGGCTAGACCTGGCTCTTCATAATTGACATGACTTTTGGCTTAGCTGGTGGGATACCAAGGAGCCCAGAATAGGCCAACGTCACTGGCTACCAAAGACCACAAAGCTTGCTTGGACACTTTTTGTTCTGAGAGTAAAGTAACATCCAGTAAGATCTGGAAGAATGTTGTTTTACCAAAACATCTTGAGATTCCAGTACAGCAAGTTTTTTACTTCTTGCACAATTTTAGTGATCCTCCTCCGTTGCTTTCTTTTTTAAACATAGCACGTTTGTTAATAGAGTATACTATTTCTGAGGGGAATAGGTGAGGAATAAAAAAATTATTTAATATAGAGAAAACATATTAATCCCAAGAGAAGGAAGTGTAACAAGTGTGAAGATTAATAAACAGAAACCTCATTTAAATTGGAGTTGGAAGGGCCTGTAGGGGGAGCTCTCATGCCCTCACATTCACAGTCAGTTACCCCAAAGGGGAAGAGACTACTGTCCATCTCCAACAGGGAGTTGTTTTTCTACTCCGCTACTCCAGCTGGAAGGGGGATCTTCTCCTTGCCTGGCAACCACTCAGCCAGTGAAAGGCTGGTACAACTCAGTCAATGAAAAGTCTCTACACTTCAAACTTGCAGTTTCCTCCAATGGACTCTGTGTGCATCAGCCCCTCTGAGCACCCCTATCCTCTATAAAAGAACGTTTTTCTCCTTTGTTTTCTTGACTTGTATGTGGTTTGCCATTAAACAACATGTTCCAAATTGCTGTTCTTAAATAGACCCATTTTGCTGGAGAAATATTTGATTGGCTATTTGTTGAAGGCCAACATAAAAAAAAGAAGTAATGGACAAAAGTTCAGGATCTGAAATTTTATATTTTAATGATAGGTTAGCTAAATGACCAGAAAATACATCTAAGGAATTGACACTAAAGGGGAAGGGGACAAAACTAAATGAGCTTCTCACTTAACATTAAACCGTTTTCCATGATTATAAATATTTAAGCAGGTGCATTTGGGTGTCTATTCAAATTGGTCCTCTGAAAGGAAAGCTACTATCCTAAAATCATAAATGCATTTTAGTTTCTGTCAAATGTGATATGCTTTTGCTGACTAAACAGCATTCTCTTAGTAGAGGACCAATGCTCCCTCTGGCAAATTAAACACAAATTATGCAAACTCCTAGGATTTGGGCATAATCTAATTAATCCGGAACACATGAAGCAGATAATAATTTCCCTGGTTGAAAACTAGATTCTTATTTCATGTTTGCACTGTGTTTTAGAAAAACATTGTGCTATGTAAGCAAGATTTCATTATCTTATATATTCTGTTTGCTCAGGTTCATGATGGATATGTTTATAAAAATAAAGGTAAAATTGGAATCTTCAAATGATGGCATCCCCCCACCCCCAGAAATTTATAATTACAAAACAGGATATTTCATGAAACTAGGAAAAATGTTCCATTGGAGATGATTGCTTTTCACTAATAAAGTGTAAATTTAATACTACTATAATTTTCTCTTCATAGCTATAAGCAGTGTCAAATATGATTTAATGGAGATAATTCTGTTCATTTAAACATAAAAGGTTAGGAGCTTAAAATTGACCCGGATTAAATGCATGCCAATAAATTCCAATGACAAACTTTCGGAATGAGATTTAAAGCATGAGCTGAGTGTGCCCGTCTTTAAATGTGAATCCCATCACAATAATCAGTACTGCGTGTGTGCCCTGAGCAGCATCAGGGTTTTCAGTGCCCCTGACTAAGAAAACCAAAGGCATTGTCCTTCTCATGCCAAGAAGAGAGGGTTTTTTCCTTTCTTCCTCTTACAAAAGTGGGTGTCATATGTAAGACAAGTCTGTCTTCACAGCAGCGCGTGTTAGTCTTCTTTTGTTGTTGTTTTTGCATATTAGTCTTTTGCATAAAGGAAATTCGAAAGGCGTACAGAGGCCTCCGGTGTGGAGTTGTCATTTCCAAGTGTGAGAACACAGTCTTTGCTCATTTGTTCCTTAGCTCCTTGGGGAGACTGCCAACCAGCACGCCAGCTCTCAAGCTGTATTGTGCAAAGATCTCCAGCCCACAAGGAGTTGGACTTGTTTTCAGAGGTAATGTCCATGCCACAAAGGCCCCTGAGCAGCTGTGAGGGGGCAGCAACTTTTGAAGGCAGTGGCCTGTGTTAACTCTTTGTTAGACTTCAGCGGAGAAATGCTAGTTTGGTGGATACAGAGGGAAAAGATTCTGTTAAGAATCCTAACACTGGCCGAACCGGTTTGGCTCAGCGGATAGAGCGTCAGCCTGCGGACTCAAGGGTCCCAGGTTTGATTCCGGTCAAGGGCATGTACCTTGGTTGCGGGCACATCCCCAGTGGGGGGCGTGCAGGAGGCAGCTGATCGATCTCTCTCATCGATGTTTCTAACTCTCTATCCCTCTCCTTTCTTCTCTGTAAAAAATCAATAAAATAAAAAAAATTCAAAAAAAGAATCCTAACACTGTATTTCTGAATCTGCTTGGAAAGCTGTAGTGACAAGCATATTCCTGAGCAATAAAGCCGATGAGCAGCGTTTTTGTGGTGAGTGTATGTGAAGGTGCTGATACATAAGCGCAGTTCTAAATGACGATTCCAGCTGTTTTATTATGCCAGGAGCGTCCCCGCCATGGGCTGCAGACCCCCGTGATGGGAAAAGAGAGTCATGGAGTCAGAGCAAAGGGTGGGAGTGGGGCGGGCAGTAACCCATAGATACATGGCAACTTTCTTAATCCAGTAGTTACTAAAAATGCAGCCACTGCACCGTCCGAGGGAAGAGCTCAAATGTTGTATGTTAAAAACAAAGTACATCATCTTCTATCTTTAAGTTTTGGTAAATTTTAACAATACAATTTCAAGCTGTTTTTTATTGTTGACACTATTACAGATGCCCCCCATTTTGTCCCTCCCTTCCCCCTGCCCCAGCCTTCACCACACTGTTGTCTATGTTGAGTTTTGCTTCAAAATAATTTGGGTGGAATGAGTAGGTGGAGCATCGAGGAAATGAGATTGGTCATGAGCTGACAGTTGTTGTAACTGGATGCTTTTTGAAATTTGCCCTGATAATAAGCTTAACAATTATACTAAAAAAATGTTGGGAGCCAGTGCTTTATGTTAAATTGTCAAGTAATTTTGCTTAAAAACTCTACTGGATACTCAAGCAGACAAGTTGTTAAAAGCAAAGATTAATGCGAGTTACTAAAGATTACAGAAGAGATACCTTGTCAATCACTGATTTACTATGAGAGGACCCAGACCTACTGTTCTTACACTTCACACCCCGAATCCAAAGGAAAACCACCCACACGTCTAATGGGCTGTGGGATGTACTGAAATGAAAATGCATGTTTGCAGTCACCTGTTAAGCTCTTCCGCTCCCCCTTCCCTGTTTCTCCTTCTCTGTTTTTCTCTAATGCAGCTATATTTACCCTCAGCTTGAAGATAATGGCCTGTTTCAAAATGTAAGTGGCAAACACAGATTAGAATGCATCCTTTTGGTCCGTTACAACCAATCCGTCTTCCGCCACTGTTGGACTTTCTTTAGCCTTGGCAAGCGACTCCGAACAGCATTTCCTTCTTTTCATTCTGAGGCTGGGCGATTGTTCGGTGCTGATACGACATTGGCCTTTCCCATAATTGAACTGAGTCTTTTACACTAGGGAGTTTCACTGTGTTTCGACTGTAAACCCTTTTCCAAGCACTCTTGTAGCAGAACTCCATGTCCTAACAGCCCCAGCAAAGCTGGTTTTTAATACTTTTTTCCCGAATTCCCATTAAAAATCGGTTCCATTTTAACTTTGATGGTTTACTGTCACGTTGCCCCATAGATAAATTAAATCGTGCAGAGGGAGTGTCATTTCCTGTTTGATGTGTTGTCCTTCCTGTGTACAATGCCAGTCTTTTTCATTTAGGTCGATGCTGTTCCAGGGGTAAGTAACCTCCTGATTAGTCACTAGGGAAACTGATATAATCCCACGTGCCAGCCAGCGGAGTTAAGATGGGGTCAAGGATAATGTGATTGTGTGTGTGCGTGTGTCTCTTTATGACACATAAGAAAGTTATTTATTATAGTGTGGCTGATCACACAAGACTGTGTGATTCTTTTCCATCAGCTTCCCACAGTCTTATTTCTTGCCTGATATGCATAAGTTGGCCAGGAGTTTTAGATGTATCACAGAAGAATCGGGCAGACAGCTGCAGGAGGCGCTGGCTGAGACACTAATACTGCATAGGTTCTGTTTGCTTTAGTAACAAATTGCTGTGATTTTGTGCTCTCGGGTATGAGCTTCTGTCTGCCCCACTGGATTTCAGAAATATCTGCCTTTCTTATACAAATATTGCACATAGTGATGTATTCCCGTAGCGTAGTGATCTTCGAACGTTCCCATTCACGTATAGCCGAACCGAATACTGAAAAAATATGTGTGCGTACCCCTGGCCTGTTGTCACAGCTGAAAGTTTTTAAGTGTAAATAGTTGCAGAGGATGTAATTTCTCTCGCGTTATAAATATTCTACTTTAAAAAAATAAAACCACTATATCACTGTTTTTAATAGTAACTAATGTTACTAGCATTTAACATCCCTTCCCCCCATCCATTTAAAAAGTAAATCAGCCAAACCGGTTTGGCTCAGTGGATAGAGCGTCGGCCTGAAGAATGAAGGGTCCTGGGTTGGATTCCAGTCATGGGCACGTACCTAGGTTGCAGACTTGATCCCTGGCCCTGGTTGTGGTGTGTGCGGGAGTCGATGTTTCTCTCTCATCGATGTTTCTAACTCTCTATCTTTCTCCCTTCCTCTCTGTAAAAAATCAATAAAATATATTAAAAAAAAAAAAAAAGTAAATCATTGCCCGAACTGGTTTTGCTCAGTGGATAGAGTGCTGGCCTGAAGACTGAAGGGTCCCGGGTTGGATTCCAGTCATGGGCACGTACCTGGGTTGCAGACTTGATCCCTGGCCCTGGTTGTGGTGTGTGTGGGAGGCAACCAATTGATGTGTCTCTCTCATATCAATGTTTCTCTCTGTCTCTCCCCTTCCCTTCCACTCTCTCTAAAAATCAATGGAAAAAATGTCCTTGGGTAAGGATTAACAAAAAATAAAAAGTAAAAAGTAAATCATTAAGCTTTCTTTATAGATATTTATATCACTTTCCCCTTAAACTCATGTTTCCATTCCACTACACCCATGGAATTTTATTCTAATATATCTTTATGCTCGAACATCTTTTATTGATGTCCCCAACAAAAATATTTATGTAAATTTATATTTAAAATTTTAAAAATTTCCTGTAATCATGAAACGCAAACTTCTTTCGGGATGAGTCACCATTACAATTACTGTGAATATACTGTTGATCAAAAAGTTACACTATTTGACTTAAAAATAAATATAACTTTATTAGAAATATATCCCAAGAGGTGAATTAGGCTTACATTTTTTTAAAATTCTCCTTTATTTTTACGTTTGTTCGGAGGCTTTTGTTTCGTTTTGCAGTTACTTTGTGTGTCCCTTGCTTGTTGCTGGATGAGACAAAGTCAGCCTTAATAAAATCTCCAGTTTTTAGTTTTATATTTGCATCTCCCAGGAAGCCTTATTCATATGCATGAGTAGATAGCTCTGGAAAGAGATATGTTTCTTTTTTTCAATGATAATTTATTTACACTCTTTCCATTGCTTCTGGTCATATACCCCCCATCACTCTGTGGTCTGCCATTAGACAGTAATTTGGACACTTCTCAGTGGGCACTACCTCCCACTGCTTTTCTGCTGGGACCTCTTCAGTGAGAACCTGGGGTTTCCAAGGTTCCCCATTTAGCGGGGTCCCTATGACAGCTGCTCTGACTGCCAGCCAGCTGTGGTCACAGGCAGTGTACCCACAGGCTGGCTGCTCCAGCGGGGAAGCCACCCCGCATCCAGACAGTGCTATGATGGCCCCTAGGGGCTCGTGAGTGGAGGCCCAACCCCAGACGCTGTTCTTCAGGTGACTCACATTCTTCTGTCCTGCCTTCATCTGTGACATGTGGCTACTGTCAATATCTCCCTCGCAGGATTGAGTCAAGGCTCGGGGGAGATGACCCACGTGAGAGTCCTCGGGCAGCTTGCAGGGCCACGCACACTAGCTGCTCCGTGTTGAGGGTGTTTGGACATCATTGTCTGTCCGGCCCTCGCGGCCTCATCAGATAAATGAAGCCCACGTGCAGGACATGATGCTAAGAAACATGAAAAAATGCAGCCCACATGCTTGGACCCGCTGCTGCGTGCTGTGCCCTGACCACCTGGTTTCCCAGCAGGATCTCGTCTACCTGAGGCCCCCCTAGCAGAGGATGCTGGGAGGCACTTGTCCGCAGTCTCCTGCAGATACCTGTCTCAGAGACCGCCAGGTTCCTGCCCCAGACGCTCCCCTCCCCCTCGGCTCATTATAGGCTGCAGGGCAGGAGGCTTCCTGCCTCCGCCTTGGTTTCTGGCAGCTGACCTGTCCCAGGCAGTGCCTTCCTGAGAAGGCCTGTTGGAGAAATACGCCCACAGCCAGGCAGACAGTAAAGGAGAGAGCTGGAGTCAGCAGCGGGCTCAGTGAATACACTAGACAGAAATGAGGGTTTTAGGATAGGGACGCTTAAGGACCAGCGACAAGGGATTTAACAATAAGTTGTATGCAGCTTTTTTGGGTATTAATGGTTCGTTTTTATTTAAATAAAAGTATCAATTAGCAATATTTCCATGGTGAGAAATTATACAAAGAATTAAATAATTCTTAACAGAGCCTTTATTGTGTGTACACATACACACACACACACACACACACACATTTTCGTTCTTATTTCAAAACTCACTTTGACTTACCGACAAGAATTCGGCCTTAGGTTGATACTCCCAGTGTTGCAGTAGACTCAGTGTGTGATATTCAATAGAAAACTCCTTCCACACTCCAGGTCAAGATAAGATTGGTGACATTTAACTCTGTATCCTGATTGGGAAAAGGTTACTGAGTCTGTTGACATTTACGTGTACCCGCTGAGAGTGTGACCTGACGTATTTATTAAGTGTGAGCACTCAATGGATGTGAAGGCGACTCCAAAATGAGACTAATTCACTGTCACAAGAGCGAGCCTCGCCATCAGGGAGGCAGCTCATAACTTTCGTCTACTCACGCTCCAAGTGCAGGAAGTCTAACCTTTGCTTGTTCCTGGGTCTGGGGAGCCCTGACGTCCAGTCATTGATGGAGAAATGAGCTGGGGATATAGGGAATGCTGTGCTAGGGAACCACATGGAATTAAACACGGGGAGCTCCACATTAGGAAGTGCTGAGGATCTCATGGCTGCTGCAGTAATACTTGCTGATGACGCCATTCAGATATCCTCACTTTCCCCAAATCTCTTTTCAAATAACGCAGTGGAGCTTGTCTGAATTCTGAAGTTCATCTCATCATATTTTCTCTGCACAAAAGGAAGTACATTCTGAGGTCTTTGGAGACCAAGAACTTGTAAACTCTTTTTTTTTTAACAGCTTATAGTCCCCTATCACTTAACTTTTTCAAAAATCTATAGATATTTTCCTTTGCTTTTTAAAATACTTTTTATTGTAAAATATACATCACATCCAGCGAACCATTGTTAAGTGTTCAATTCAGCGGAATTACTAATGTGCCTGTGACGAATGGATGAAGTCTTAGCTAAGAAGCCATTGTCGTCAGCTTAAAGGACATTTCATAATCGCAGAATCCTATTAGGAGACACAAATATATACAACAGATGAATTGTGTAAGTTCCCGCATTCCTTCCATCCCGAAGTCGCAGCGCCCCGTAACTGCCGTGCAGCGCGCAGCCTCAGATCTCCCTGGAGCAGGACTGTCTCATGTCAGGCCAACGAAAACTTGGCCTTGGCGCATAATTAATGGACTGGGAAATGGATTAACGAGATCTCGCTCTAATTAATGTTGCCCTAATACTTGGCATGAGAACAAAGCTGCATTAATTAGTGGAGCGGGTGTTATATGTGTGTTGTGTGTGGGTGCTGGGTGTCCATGGGAGGAGTTTGACATAACTTCATTTGTAGCATTTTCTCTTCTCTCTCTCACTCTCCTTCATTTCCACAACCCCCATCGCTCCTCCTTTCCTTCTCAGAACTGCTGTTATGACTTTGTACGCTGATTCGGCGGGAGCAGAGACGGAATGAGTGATTCCCCTTTTAGGTGGATATCCGGGCAGACGTGGATTAGCCAACGTTTCAGAATCTAGGTGGGCAAGCCCCTCCTCTTAGAGCAGCGAGGACATCATGGTCTGTGTGTGCAGCTTTACTCCATTAATATTAATTCAGTCACGCAGGCCGGGCCCCTCTCCCAGCTGATCATATGCTCTCGTGTACATCAGCCTCAATTACCCATCCGCTCTCATCATCTCGGGAGGCAGGAGAGGTAATCCCCACGCTGAGCCGAAGCACCTCGTGCTGGGATTACTGGGATCTGAACTTAAAATCTTCATTTATTTTTCTTTTCCATGGAGCTTATTCTACTGTTAATTAAGGCAAATATTCCCCCAGGAAGTGAGTGAGTGTGTGTGTGTGTGTGTGTGTGTGTGTGTGTGTGTGTGGTGGGCAGGAGGTGGAGATAAATGAACATGGACGGCAAAGAGGAAGAATATTTTTGCACTCATACGTTAGGGCTACAAACGTGTGAAGCTCCGTTTTCTAAAGTCTTGAATTGGAGTATACGCCTTTGCAGACGTAAGCTCCTCCACGTGGCGTAGGCTCTGACAGTTTAGTTGTGGGTATGAAACAGCCATTGTTGGATGATCTACTTCTTACTGAGCTAGATATTTCTCTATTCATAGATATTCATGAACTCTACTAGGGCAGGATATTCAGTGCTACAGTGATAATTAAGATTAAGTTTTTACCACCAATGAGCTTCCCCACTAGCGGGGGAGATGGGCACAGAAACAGCATTTTAAAACATGGGCGCACGATGCAGTGTGCAGATGACATTTTATTGAGTCATGCACTTGAAACCTGTATGGTTTTGCAAACTAGTGTCACCCCAATAAATTCAATAACAAATAAAAGATGAGTAAGCAGTTCAGTTTGCTAAATTCAAGCTAGAGGTGATGAAGGGTGAGGCTGAAGGGCTCGGGAGAGGCCGCTCCACGGGACCCTGTGCTCCATGTTGCACCCGTCCCTAGTCCGGATAAGAACCGCTGCCCCTGCAATGGTTTGACTGGTGAGTGGGTCTCACTCCTGGAAGAGTTTAGCGCAAGGCATTGCGTCTCTGCCAGCACCTTCCCCATTGGTGGCCAGACTGGAGGAGGAGGGGAGAGCTGGGCCGGGCCCTGGGGAGGCACACTTCACTTCTCCCTGTGGTGGTCACATGCCCCAGTTGACGCCAGAAGCCCCAGTGCAACAATTAGTGTGTCCTCTTGCCCTCCAACCGTGCCTGGATTTGGACAATAAATCATCTGACCCATCTAACTCCTCCTACAAAGCATGGGCCAGGAATCAATGACACAGTCACACCCAACTTCCGGGAGCCGGGGAAAGCTGTGTCCGCCCGAGGACAGGTGGTGGTGGGGGGGATGGTTCTGGTGAAGGCAAGGCCCGCCGTGCTGCACGTGTAAGGAGCTTAAGCTCCATCCCGCATGTCCATTGCCTCTGGAACATGCCCACCTGAAGGATGATATTTCGTTGAAACCTTCTAGTTTGTCTTAAAGATTCCCTTGAGCATCTTGCTCCATAATGTACTTGTGCTTTTTTTAAAAATAAAAATGTGCTTTCTATCTTTAAAAATCTTCACAAATAAATAATGCTCCAGGAATATTTGCCGCGGTTAGTTATTGCTTCCCTGACTCGTGGAGGGTCCGTATGAAACACCCAGCCTGGGACAACCCTCGCCGAGCAGTCTGGGGCCAAAGACAGACCTGGCCGGATTCCCCTCTCACAGAGAACTCGCCAGCCGGTGGAGAGAGTCCCGGAGGCAGAGCCGGGCAGGGAGACTGGTTCAGACTCGTCGTTATCTGCGTGTGTGGCAGATCATGAAGGGCCTCGAAGGGTCTCGTCTGAGTTAGTGATAGGAGGTCACAGCAGGAGGGCTAAGCTGAAAAAGAAATGACTGTGTAAAAATTAAATGCTTCAGCCCAAACACCATAAAATTAAGTTTGAAAAGCCAGGGACAAACTGGAAACACACACACACACACAAACTTGTGACACATGAACGCTACGAAATAGGGAGGGTTGAGATCCCTCGTCTCATGAATTAATAAAAAAGCACTGATGGAAAAATGGACAAACCAGTTTATCAAGGAATATAAACACCTCACCAAAGATGGAAATAAATAAAAACAGCAGCGCTGTTCTTCATGGTCAGATTAGTGAAGAAGGCCTTACAGTAGCACATGTATATGTACATGTATATGTAGTATCAGTGCTCTTGGTAAGTCAAATTGAAAAGAATTCTTTCCTTCAATGGGAGGTTTGTTAACTACATTATGAAGCATCCCCTCAATGGAATATTATGCAGCCATTAAAAATGATTGTGTGTATCTGTAGTTGTTGAAACAGAAAGGTACCCATGTCCTATTAATAAGTGGAAACAGCAGGTTACCGAAAGCCTTGTATCACTTCTCACTTTCTGAGAAACTGTGCGTGAAGGAACGTGCATGTGTATACAGAGATGTCTGTACAGCTTTTCAACAAAATGTTAAAACTGCTTATTTCTGGATAGTTGGTTGGAGGTGATTTTTACTTCTATTGCTTCTATATTATTTTGAAATGGAAAAAAATACATGCATCATTTATATAATGTTTAGGTAAATATAATTTTATTAATCGGGGGTGGGGGGAGGGAACTAGCAGGTGTTTACATCCCTTGCAGTGAAATATGATGAGGACTTGATCATGACCTGTATGTGGACAGTGCTACCCTTCCCCAGGGTCATTCTGTGGGCTTTGTAGCTTCTCATCTCAGGTTTGGCTCCTTCTCAGTCTGTACGCCTGTCCCAGTGTCGGCCCTTCTGCGTCCTCCGCCTACTTCGGACGCTCTCCCCGTCTGCTGTCTGCTTTCCTGAATGGAGTGGCCGGAGGCAGAGAGGAGAGACACCATTAGAATTAACTGGCCCCATGTTTTCAGGTTGTCAGGGTGTTCTGGTGCCAGCATGTTCGCAGGGCTTCAGGGAAGATGGAAGGCGGTCTACTGGGTTTACGGAGGACCCAGTACTGGGTGGCTGTGGCTTCTGGGGGTCAACGTGGTGGTGAGGAAGGATCCCGGTGGTTGCAAAGTTCAGAGCGGTGAGGACACGCCTGTTCTCCCCTGGACCGGCAGTGCCGGCGCGGGGCGGGGAGTGCGAGCAGTGGCCGTGGAGCTAACGCCTGCAGGGGAACTGCCCGCTCCTGCATGGCACTGCCGGGCTGCCTTGGTGATCATTTTTTTAAAGAGCCAAGCTGTGCAGACACTGCCTCACTGCCGTCTGTGAACATGGAAATGGTCCGCATGGGGCTCTTCCCTTGTCCATAGACGCCAGAGATGAATGCCGGGCTGTGTCTGCGGGCTTCTGGGCCCCCACTCCCAGACACTCTGCTCCCCTGTCCTCACCGGGGCCCCCCGCGGTGCCAGGCTGACTCAGCCCGGCCTCGAGCGCCCGCTTTCATTGCTTCTTCTGTTGAACTCTGGCCAGACTATTGTTTCCCGCTGTTGTTGTCTAAGAGACAGCGTGTACCAGACGTGAACAGGAAGCGTCCATCCGACCTGCTACAGCAGAACTTGCCAGGGTCCATATGCTGATGTCATTATTGTAAGAAATGTTTGTAAAAAGTGTTTAGTGGCCAGATCTTTGGAACAATCGTCTGCTGGCAGGGGCCAACCATGTAGCCTATTATCTCTCGCAGTGGTTCTCAACCTTCCTAATGCCGCGACCCTTTAATACAGTTCCTCATGTTGTGACCCAACCATAAAATTATTTTCGTTGCTACTTCATAACTGTAATTTTGCTACTGTTATGATCGTAATGTAAATATCTGATATGCAGGATGTATTTTCAGGGGTCGCGACCCACAGGTTGAGAACCGCTGCAAAGTTTAAGAGGAATAGAGTACTGTAACGGCCACAATTGGTTTATATTATTTTTAATTGGGTTTTAATGAGTTCTTTTATGTATGTATATGTGTGACGCATATGTACTTGAATGTTTTCTTTCTTTTCTTTTGGAGTGTCCTTAATTTCTTTTACACGGCATTTTCCCCTCCATCCTCAAAGCCTCTGGCACACACACCCTGCTCCCTCTGTCCCAGTGGCGTGCTCTGTCCGGCTTCCTGTAAACATCGGTGCAGCCTGGCTGCTTGCTTCCGTGTCCTGTGGCACCTACCATGGACGATTCTCACACAACCGACCTCTCTTTCCTTTGGCCCTGCTCTCGTCAGCACCGGTCGGCTTTGCCAGGAGCCGAACCGCTATGGATGGGTGACTGTCAGAGCTTAGCTGGGCCTAAGGACGAGGTGGGGGGACGCCCTCACAAACCCGGTATTTCCCCCTGACAAGTCCAAAGCAATGAGCTGGACTCCATAAACGAAAGGAAACGGTGATTTCGGGCTTCCCCCTGCACTGGGCGCTGTCTTTGGTTTAGAGCAAAACAGAAGGCGACCGCTATTCCGCGCTTGCATATTTAAGTGCTGGTTGGTGTATGGGAGCGTCAAGAAGTAGAGGCCCTAACTCAGCTGTGACCGTGTCTTTCTTCTCTTTCATTTGTTGTAAGTAGCTTCGCCTTCCTTTTCATCTGTTGGCCTCCATAACCTGTTTGCATCCTGCGTATCTGACAGGCCCCCCGTCACCCCTCTTTCAGTTCTTCTTTTTCTTCCGGTGGGTTTACAGAATCCCAGAAATCTCTTCTCCGATTCCAGCGCGTCACTTAGGACATCATGTCTCATGTCACCTGGAACGTGTTTACCTCAGCAGCTCCGTGCAGGCAGATTCTCACGTGAGCCTTCAGAGAACGAATGATTGGTGTTCAGCCAAGCTCTGCCGGTCTCTCCAGGACCAAAAACAATTAGTTGAAAAGGGAAAATTCAATTCGTCTTTGGTTTTGTCAGCCTGGTCCCAAGCAACCGATATGAATCTTTTGGAAAAAATTTGTCACTCTGTGTATGTATTTTGTGTATGTTGATGGTTGAATTTTCTTTATGTAGTGCTGTAGTAAAAGTGAGTAAGCAACAGCTTTTTTTTTTTTTTTTAAATAGCCATTTCAGAAACAAATGAGGTCATTGAGCATCTTGTTTTAGGAGCGGGGGTTGGGTCATTGGAGCGAGAGGAAGTCCCACGTCAGAGGGCTCTGTACACATTGTCCTGAAATTCCCAGCTATGTGTACATGGGCCCTGACAGTTTAGCTCATTGTAATTGCCTTTTGCCCTTTCTCACAGTAAATTATAAAATCAGTAAGTATGGCGAACCTTTATTTCTCAAGGCTTCCCCCCACCCACCCCAACAACTTGCATTTCCAAAGACCTCAAAAGCTACTAACTTATTGTTTATAAATAAAGGTGTTTTCAAAGGCTACTGCCCATTAGCCCCAGGGGAGTTTCTACAGATGACACAGGGGTGGACAGAACTCCTGGCCCGACCTGTATGTGCTTTTGGGTAAGCCAGGGAAACACAAGAATGGCACCCAGTGAGGAAAGGGAATGGTGGAAATAACGGTGTGTCCCTGCCTCAAATTGAAGCTTCATACTCCAGGATACGGGGCTTCATTTTCCTTGTCCTCGCCCGGCTGGTGCGTGTCAGCTTGGCATTGAAATGGTTCCTGGATTCACAAGATACTTAGGAATTACGCAAAGAGGAAAGGCGGGAATCCTGCTAGGTTCTCAGGAAAGCGGGCTCCACCCAAGGCCTGTGTTTGGAGTTCCCACTACGCGCAGCGAGCATAGGAACACTGAACACATCACCGCGGTGTTTTGTGTGGGCACACGCTGACCTTAAAGTACTGATCTCCAGCAACATTGGGCTTAGTGTCCAGGTCAGTTGTAAAGGTGCATTTTTCAAGAGAAAAATGAAACTTACATGTATAAATATTTATTACTTGCCCTGCTTCCCCCTCCAGCCCTTCACCACCAAGTTGCAATCATCGTTAAGCTTCCTGTATTCGTGCTCCTATCCATGTTTGTGTGCAAGCTGTGTTCTCAGTCCCAGTCTATAACATGGAGAGATAGATAGAGACAGAGATAAAGATTGAGTTAGAGATAGAGATAGATAGATAGATAGATAGATAGATAGATAGATAGATAGATAGAATTTATTTTTCAGTGGAGAGTTCTCAAAGGTTTTCAGGCATGGGAATGAGGTAATCAACTCTATATAGTGGGGTAGGATGGAGCTGCCAGGGCCAGAGAGACTGACCAACAGTGTAAGAAAGTATAAAGACCTTGAACCACAGCGTAGACTAGCAAGAAATGGTTGTGTGTGTAAAGGAAGACTCCGCTGTCTGACATGCTGGCCTCCGACCAGCAGGGGAGTTAACTGGATCAGACAACGCTATTGTCATCGTTAACTGACAGTTTGTAACAACAAGTAAGAAAGCTCAGGGTTCATCACCAGGCAATAATCTCCTCCTCAGCCCCTCTCACAGCTCCTGGAACAAGAATACAATAGTTTATTTTTATTTTGTTGGCACTTAGGAGCCAGCTTCTCTTTTCTCTCCAGTAACCCTCCTGCCCCGGCCAGTTGGGGTGGGTACCATACCTACACATTCCCACAGGACTGTGTTCTCACCTCCGCCTAGAACGGATGACACCTCACCTCAAGTCCACGTCCACAGCCCCTTAGCTGCAATTCCAGAATCCAGAAAGCTCTGAAAACCCAAAGTCTATGTTATGATTGCTGCCAACACTTATTTGGCAGCAAAACGTGACCTGCGCCGGCATAGTTGTTTATAATGTCATGCTTCCCTCTGGAAATACTGCTGTCTGTTTACACGAAGCTGCCCTGTGCACAACTGGGGGGAGGTTGTTTCATACTAAATGCAACATATACTGTCTTTTCTAAAAATCCACAAACAGTGTTGGTTCTGAAACACTTGTGGCCCAAGTGCTTGGGACAAAGGCGGGCAGAGCCGCACTGTCACCTGCTTGCTGGTTGGTGTCCCACTAGGAGGGTCCCTGGAGTCGCCCCGACCCCGGGCACCTGCCTGCCTTCTTCTGGGGCTCCACAGTGCCGGTCCAAGGAGAAGCAAATGGATGTCTGCTTTCCGCTTAACATATGTCCACTGTAGGCGTTCTTCTGCTCTTGTTTTCTACATGTTACTATTTTGAGAAAGAAGAGTCAGAGCTAACAGCCCTTTTCTGCTTCTTTTTTAACTGAAAACATAAATATTTGGCCAGCTTGAAAAATCAGCCACAGAACCAAGAATAATATCATGTTTCCTGGTTTTCGGATTTGTTTTCCTTACTTAGATAAGACCAGTTGTGAATGCCAATGCAGAGGCCAAGGGAACAACTTTCCTTAGAATGCTATCGAAATCTGACCAGTTATAGGATGAAGCAAGATATCATAATATAGGCAAGCGCACGGTGAAATGGCAGGAGATGCGTGTCCATCTGTGTAGAAAGCACTGCAATACGCCCGGAAGGTGAGCATGTGCACGCGTGGCAGAACGACGGGAGCCGCCTGGCACATCTTACCTGAGACACAGGTTCTCACAGCACATCCGTTTGGTTATTTCTTGAGAAGATTCCAGCAGATGAGTTGGTTTCTCTGGAAGCGGCCAGTATTTAGTTTGTAAGGTCTGCTATGTTAATATTTTCATATGACAAGTTTTCCAGACACTCTTGAGCTCAGTCATCCTTTTAAAATGTTACAGTCCCCATTCCATCCTGTTTGAACATGTTGTGTGAGTACAAGGCAGGGTAGTTTCAAAATCTCTCCTATGTAATGCACCTTGTTGGTTTTGTCGAATCGTCCTATATTACATTGAATAGTTACTTGTGAACACCCTGCCAAAGCACAGTGGACAATGCATCGTCACCGCCACACTGTAGTGAAGAGCCCTGTCCAGCTGGGCCAGTGTGGCTCAGTGGTTGAGTATCAACCTAAGAACCAGGAGGTCGCAGTTCGATTCCCAGTCAGGGCACATGCCTGGGTTGCAGGTTCGATCTCCAGTGTGGGACGTGCAGGAAGCAGCTGATCCATGAATCTCTTTCATCATTGGTGTTTCTTTCTCTCTCTCTCTCTCTCTCTCTCTCTCTCTCTCTCTCTCTCTCTCTCTTTCTCTCTCTCTCTCCCCCCTCCCTTCCTCTCTGAAATCAATAAAAATATATATTTTTAAAAAGAGCCATATTGAAAACCAGAAGTGACTAGGAAGGGATGGAGGGTTGGAGACTGAAGGTTGCCCGTAGTCTCCTGGTCTCAGTAGGCGCTGCCGGGGCGCTTGGCTCTGAGAACTTTCTTGGAAGCCTCTGCTTCTCTGGAACCTCCGGGAAGCTCCCACCAGCTGTGTAGCTAGTGCAGCTCTAAAGCAGAGCGCGCTCAGCAGCCACCCCGCCACCTCTGCTTCTCCCCAAGTCCAAGGCCCGTGAGCTCCCAGGGTCATGCTGGCACACCTGCTCTACTTCCGACCCTGTGGCTAATGACCATTTCAACCGGCAGGAAACCTTCTCATGTGGAGTGGCCCCCAAACCTCCTGTTTTGTCCCATTCCCTTTACTTTAGTTAACTTCCTTATAGTTTTCTTTTTTCATTCACTTTTGTAATAAGATGTCCTGTTGGAAATGACATTTAAAATAAGGTTAATATGGAAGCTGTTACTTTTAATTTAATAAAGCGTATAATCTCCACCTTATAAAATATTCTGAATGCCTCCCAAGCGGCCTTTGGTGCACACACGGGCAGATGAGTGATATGTTAAGATTTCCGGTGACTGGGAAGGTATGGAAAGTCTGACTGATCTATATTGTGTCCTGACTTCCCGAGGCAGTTTTCCTGCTGGTATTCCATCTGATTCAGACCATGAAACAACGCTTGTTGGGTTTTTGTTGTTTTTTTCAATCAAAATTCAATCTGGAACTGTGCATTTCACTTTTGTTTTTGGCTTCTTAAGCATAATTTCTATGGAATTTTATATAATAGAAATTACCTTTTATAAAACTTCTGGCAGGGGGATGATTCTGGAAGCATTTGAGGAAAATAATTCCCAGCCTCATTTTCAAAATTACTTTTAAAGATAAATTACTCGGCTACTTAACATATACTTGCTGTTCCATAATTGCATTTATTGTGTGTACCACATAAGTGAAGATTTTATTATCTGTTATCCACTCAAATTCTTTGTGCAATAAAAAGTCACATCTTTTTGCAATAATAGTGTTGGTTCTTTGGGACAAGAATCGTAGTTTACAGTTGTTTTGTGCTCCTAAAGCCTGCACCGTGGTGTTAGATAGATAGCATGTGGAGGCCTCCTTGATAAATCAGTGTTTATGTTACACTCTTTCCAAGTCTTGCTTGCTCTGCTTAAATTAACCACACTCTATGGAAACATTTAGCTTTTGCGCTGGCCTCGCTTAGTCTTATGTAGCATTACTGGTTACTTGTGTGTAGGTCTTTCTGATTTGAACCTTTCCCCTTAGCATTAGAGCAGCGACGGGGAAGTTTAATCTTTCTGAAAAGCCCTGCCTCTGTCATCTGTTTTCTCATGGGTTTCCATTCATACAGTGAAGTGGTTAAGAGCGTGGTTCAGAACCAGACCACATGGGTTCAGATCCTACTTTTGCCAATTATCTCTGCACTCTTTCTGTGCCTCAGTTTCCTGCATTTCAAAGGGGGGCTCACAAAAGTAGTAAGTACTTCAGAGTGTTGTTGGGAGGATTAAATGGGTTTGCTCAGGCCAGCAGAAAGAACAGTTCTTAGTCCATAGCAATGGAGCAATGAATGCTGGCTGTTACCGCTATGTTCTTATTTAGATTTAATAGCTGCTATTCTTTGCTAAAGGTATCTTCTTAATGCTTTTACTAAATGCCTTTGAAGCAATCACATTTTGAAAACGATGTAAGCAGATAGCTTTCATTAACAAGCTTGTTTCTCAGCTGCCTTCTGGGGGCGGGGGGAGGGGGAAGGCAGGAAATTTTTGTTTTTCCAGTACCAGCATTTAATCCTCCCATCCTTCTTCAGTAAAGATTGTAAACCACATGTTAGAGACACTGCTATGGCTAAACACTTATGTCGCCCCCAGTTCATATGTGGAAGCCCAGTCCTCTGATGGTATTTGGAGGTGGGGCCTTGGGAAGCGCTTAGCGCATGCGGGGGAGCCCTGGTAAGAAGAACCTTGAGAGATGGCCTCTCTGTCCACCACGTGGAGGCACAGTAGGTGTGTCCATCTGCAAGCAGGACCAGGGCTCTTGCCAGCAGCTGCACCAGCCAGCACCTTGCCTTGAGAAACGCACTTCTGTTGGTCAGGCCACCCAGTGTTTGTCATAGTAGCCTGTCTGGACTAAGACAGACCCCTGTTGAACAGACACAACCTGCGACTTGGGGATCTCACAGTAAGAGTCAGAAACACAGGTGAGGTCTCCCTGGAGCGGGTTGTCCTGTGACATAGACCGTGTCGTTATTCCCATGTCCAGGAGGATAGAGCCCCGCTGCCTGGGAAAGGCAAGGAGGTCTCCTCCGAGCAATTGACCTGACCAGCAGCTGAGTCTCCAAGGCGGAATAGAGATGTGCTCGGCGAAGATGGGAAAGGTCATTCCAGATGGGAAGGTCATTCCAGACGGGGAGGGTCATTGCAGACGGGAAGGGTCATTCTAGATGGTGTTGTAATGTACCCCGTGAATCACACAAGGACGCCGCAAGAAGTCGAATTAAAGAGTCACATTTATTGCAAATCCAGGACTATGAGGGGGCATTTCGCTCTCCCAGATCTCATAGTGATAAGATGGCTGCAACACCAGATTTATATAGGTAGAACTCACAAAGGTATTGATCACATTCCAGGGTTTGGAATGAGGAACCTGATTTGCAAAAAAGCAGTTTACAGAAGCAAAGCAGCATGTTATCTAAATTATAGTTTTGGGTCTCAGGGTCACTGAATTGACAGAAACACATTATCTAGAACCCTCGGGTCTGGAATGAGGAACCTGGTTTGCAAAAAAGCAGTTTACAGAAGCAGAAGCAGCATGTTATCTAAATCACAGTTTTTGGGTCTCCGGAACACTGAGTCAACAGGGACACGTTAACTGGAGCCCTCTGACCTTGAGGTAACTGTACTGTCCTTCCCAGGTAAAGGAAAATGTGCTTTCTAAGACCAGTATGACCACAACCAATGGGATATTCACAGTACTATCAATAGGGTATTCAATCGAATGGGGTGATTTATATAATTCAGAAAATCAAAATAACTTTTCTATTGTCAAACAGCAAATAAGTACAGAAGCCAAACAGCAGGGTTAAAGTTAAACTATAGTTTCTACCTGAGATGATTGCTACCATACTTCAATGGGAAAGGTCATTCCAAACGGGAAGGGTCACTCCAGATGGGAAGGGTCATTCCAGACGGGAAGGGTCATTCCAGACCGGAAGGGACATCCCAAATGGGAAGGGACATCCCAAATGGGAAGGGTCATCCCAGATGGGAAGGGTCATCCCAGATGGGAAGGGTCATCCCAGATGGGAAGGGTCATTCCAGATGGGAAGGGTCATCCCAGATGGGAAGGGTCATCCCAGATGGGAAGGGTCATTCCAGATGGGAAGGGTCATCCCAGATGGGAAGGGTCATTCCAGATGGGAAGGGTCATCCCAGATGGGGAGTGTCATTCCAGATGGGCAGGGTCACTCCAGATGGGAAGGGTCATTCCAGACCGGAAGGGGCATCTCAGATGGGAAGGGTCATTCCAGATGGGAAGGGTCATCCCAGATGGGAAGGGGCATTCCAGACGGGAAGGGGCATTCCAGACGGGAAAGGGCAATCAGGACAGGAGCCAGCACCTCCAGAGCCCTGGCGCACAGGCCGCTGGAGCTCTCAGTGCGCCACAGGGCTGGAGGGAAAAGAGGCTTGAAAAGTGGGAGGAGTGGCACAGGCAGGATTTCTGTTTCTTTTATGTCAAGTCAAAGAATTTCTGTTTTATTCTGTAAGTGGGAGCCAGGCGAGAGGCACACTGAGACCGCCATTGAGGGTTTTAGTCTACCGGGCCATTCATTCCAGGTGCTGCGGAGGGATAGGCTGAGGAGACACACCTTCTTCCTTGAGGTTCCCACAGCTATGGAGGGACAGGGGACTCTATGACTAGCTGCACTGTCGGCTCTATACTCTAGGTGGGGTTTTTGTAATGGTAGCGCCTTTGATATGGTTCCTAAAGAGCAGCGATCATTTACTGTGGACACTTGACTGGAAACATCAATGATGAGAGAGAATCATGGATCGGCGCCTCCTGCACGCCCCACACGGGATCGAGCCTGCAACCGGGGCATGTGCCCTGACAGGGAATCAAACCATGACCTCTTGGTTCATGGGTTGATGCTCAGTCACTGAGCCACACTGGCAGATCAATTCTTATTCATCGTAGTCACTGTGTATTCTCAGCACTGACTCTTCCAGAGCCGTCTTTTATCCCTGATATAGAATCGCTTCAACATCGATTCTAGAGTAATCTTTTGTAAGTTCAGAATATAATTAGAGGCATCTCATTAAGATTTAAGAGAAGCACTCTAAGCCCTTGCAGGCAAAGTCTTGTAATCACAAATCTCAGAACAATACTGATTCTTTAAATGACACAAGGTTGAAGGAAAACAGAAAGAACCGTTAAGAAGAATAAAAAAGAGAATGCTGAACTTCAGCGACACACAGAGAAATGAGACATTTCCAGAGAAACGGTGCGTCCTTTTCATTCTGAGTCCTCTCCGCTCTAGACTGACTAATACGTGGCACTCTCAGTTGACTCCTCTTTCAAACGTTCTGTGGCCGTGTTCTCGCTGTGACACGCATCCTGAGACCAGCCCTCCTGAGGGTGCTGTGGTTGTAGGTTCTTCACATTCTTTCACATGACACCCAGAAAAGGAAACCGTTTCCTCTAAATGGGCCATCTTTTCTACTATGTTATTGCCCCATCTTCATGTGTGAAGTTCTCTGGATCTTAGGTCTGAACTAGATGACGAGTCCACGTTTGTATCTGAGCCGAAGCACTCATCACACTCCCTCCCGTGGGAGGTCTGCAACGCCCGTGGTAGCAGAGGAGCTGGAGGAAGGCGGTCAGGGGGTCCCAGCCCCCTGTGAAGGGTGCAGTTAGGACAATATGGGGACAGAGGACACAGTGGGAGGAGACAAAGTTGGAGGGGGAGCCCCCAGAAATAAGAGTTGTGAGCATAGAAGCGGGGTGCTAACTGTGACAGTTTGAAAACTCATGCCAGTGAAAGGATTGGGGTATGTGACAGACGGTCCATTGCCATGGTAACCCATAATAAAAGCGGGGGCGGGGGGCAATTGTTGTATGTGAGCTATGCTAAACCCTTTACATAGCTTGTTTCATTGACCCCTCCCAGCAGCCTTATGGGGGGATACCTTTACTGCTGCTACTATTATTATCACAGGTGGTTACTACAGATAAAGAAATTGAGGCTTAGAGAGATTAGCATATCCAGCTCGCACAGCTAGAAAGTGACTGATTGGGGCCGATGGTGTGCCTGAGCAGGCTGTGCTCTTCAAACCTCTGATTCTTTTCTCTGTTAAGTCTGTATTTATTGAGCACCTACTATGTACCAACATTGAAGATCAGAGGCGAACACTCTAGAAGTTGTCTGGGTCTTCATGGACTTCTCACTGCAGGGAAGAACACAGACATGTGACTGGACACAATGAAGTATGGCAAGGAGTGTGACAAGATGGGGCTAAGGAAGGGGGGGCATTTGCCTTGGTAGGAAGGCCAACCACGTTTGGGAATTTGGAAAGCCCGAGTGGGAATGGCATTGAGACCTGAGGGATGGGCGGAAACTAGCTAGGGCACTGGAGAGAGAGTTCTGGGCGAGGGCAGTAGGTGAGGTGGACATCAGCTGACTCACAGACCGCCTTTGAGGAAGGATTTGCCATCCCCGGTGCGGGCAGTGCTGGCCGCCACGTTGGGCATTGCCTCAGCTGCAGAGAGGTGCCCACCACGGTCACGTACAACTCTGATGGGCCCTTGGTTTCCCAGCAGCAGGCAGGCTGGCTGCTCCCTCTTCCCGCCCTGCTTCCGCCCCTCCCTTCCCTGCGTGTTGGTCGCAGGAGCGCTCCCTGGTAAACATCCTGAGCCCTGAGCTCTGCCCACCCTGCTTCCTGGAGAACCCAGAGCGTTGCACACAGAAGGCCCTGGTGCCAGTGAGGGTGCAGCAGGCATTCAGGGAGGCCGGAGAGTGAGTGGGAGGCAGGGAGACGGGCGGAGGCTGGCCGGGACCAGGCTCCAATGTGACGCCCCTGGTAAGCCTGGAGAAGGACTTTCCTGAAGGGGGTGAGGAGGAAGCCACTGTGGACTTCTCAGCAGAGACTCGATCCCATTGGCCATTTTGAAGCATCTCTGTCTGCAGTGACCAATGGACGGCCGAGGGCTTTGGGCACCAAACTCCTTTCAAAACCTCTTTTCCTTCTTTACGGCTTAGTGGCCAGAGGGAGGCGCCATCTTGTCTCTCCTGTCCTGAGTCACTGATTTTCATCCCCTTCCCTTATCGATAGAGGCTGCTGCTCAGCCCCCCGGGTGTGTGAGGCTCCAGCCCTGTGCAATGGTCTGGCATTCGCTCCCTGCGAGGCCAGAGGAAGCGGTGCCTGAGGACTGGGGAGTTGTCTGTCCTGTGCTGATGAAGGCGAGCTATCAGTGTGGCCTCACAAGTGAAAGTGGCAGATCTGGGGCTGGGACCTGCAGATACAGCATCAAAGGACAGAGCCGGCCCCCACCCATCCCACGTCTGCGGTTTCCTTGTGTTTATTATACCTTAATCCTGTGTCTGTGATACCGAGCAGCCTGCTATCACAGCTCACCTGGACAGGAATGACTGGACACTCAGGGTTGGATTAAAAAAAACTTTATTGAGGTATAATTAGCATTAAATAAACTGCATATATTTAATCCACATAATTTTGATGCGTTGAAACCTATGCTTACATTGTGAAACCCTCATCATGATTCAGATAGATGTTTCCAGCACCCCAGAAGTTTCTGTGGGTCCCTTTGTCTCCCCTCCCCCTCTTTCTTCTCTGTCTTCCATTGCGGACCCTGTAGATGCCTTTGCAGGGTCTAGAATTGTAGAGAAGAGTAACCCTGTGGCATGTTCTCTTTTTTTGGTCTGGCTTCTTTTACAGTGTAAGGATTTGGAAAACTAGATGTAAAATGTTCAATTAAACCATATTTTATAGGTGATCAAACTTGTTCCACATAAAAACCCTCCTGTGTAATGACATGGTACCCTATACATTGTAAGTATCAGCCATCAGGGCGATGCTCAGCATTTTAGACAAAATTAACTCTTCTTTTGGGCCTCAGACTGAAACTTCCCTAGTTTTGAAAGCCACTGTCTTTTGAAATTATATACAAAGAGCAAGTGATCTGCGAAGCTTACCAACAAGCCCATATGTAAGAGAACATAAATAAGGCATTTGGTAAAAGACTCTCCTTCCACCAAAATCTGTGTCCAGATCATCTGGAAAAGGGGAAGGTGAGGAGCAGGTGCCAGGGCCAGGAGACCAGAGGGATCACTGAGTCTCTAACCTGCCCGGTTAAAGCCCTTGAACACACGCATGCGAGCGTGTGAGCACGCAGCACGCTCACTCACACGTGTGCAGACAACACCCTTGTCTCTTTCATCGATCGCTTTAGCCCAGATGAGCTCAGCCATTGCTTCACATCACCAGTTAATTTTCTTTATGTAAAAAGGGTTAAAACTAAAGATAGTGTTAAAAGAGAACTGTATCCAAGGAGACTTGACTTGGGGTGGTGAGTGCACAATGCAGTCTACAGAGGAAATGGTGTAGGATTGTACACCTGAAGGCTACATGGTCGTTTAAACCAATGTCACGCCGATAAATTCCATTTTTAACAAAAAAAGAATTGTATCCAGACCTCAGGACTAATGGTGCATGTAAACCCTGCAAACCCTGGAGTAGGTCACACAGGCACATCTGTAACTTTTGAAGTGTTTCGGGAATAGCGCTGTGATGTGCACGCAGGAGGCCCTCAGAGACTGTGGAGGGGACGAGACACAGCTTCCCCCTCTGACCCCACCTCCTCCGCAGCATCCCCCACCTGAGAAGCACCTATCCCTGTCTCAGCAGCACACACACGGGACTGATGGCCCTTCGGCAAAGCTCATCAATGCTTTCTCTTGGTGAAAGTGTACGCCTCTCTGTGTTACTCCTTGTCTCCTTGCCCACAGAGCCAGGCCCTTTTGTCTTGTTTCAGAGGAGGGTTGGGTGACTGCTTTCCATAGCTGAGCTTCTGTTATTATTTTGCACGTTCAACTAGCATAGCCTAGAAGAGGATGCCTCTCACTGCATGGGCCTCAGAGCCTCCGACCATGGGCCTCATAATACGCTCACGGTGGGTTAACCCTGATTCATATCACAGACTAGGACCATGTGCCTCATAATACGCTCACAGTGGGTTAACCCTGATTCACATCACAGAGCTGAGCACCCTATGCCTTGCAATACGTTCACAGTGGATTGAACCTGATCCGTCCTGGGAGGAATGGTGGATGTGTCGGTTTCCACATTCCCTGACCGCACGCTGTCGCATTCCTCCCTGCGTCTGCACTCCCTCGCATCATGAGAATGGCATCCCGCTATCTCGGCTGTCCGGGAACCCTGGGGCAGCTGTGGTTTTGTGTGTGTTGTAACTCAACTTGTCTTTTTCTTGTCAAATGTTTTGTCTACTTGACATACTTGTGACGATGTATTTAAAGATCCTTTCTGTATGTTTTATCTTGGATATGATCATCTTTCAAAGAACTCTAAACACTTTAACCCTTCAGTTCAGTAACCAGGGAGGCCCATTTCTCGTGTCCCTCTGGGTGTATGCCCGCACGTGGCCAATCCCCGACCGTGGGAGAGCTATTCCAGGAGCCTCTGAAGCTTTCGTGTGGAAAACAGAAGTGAGGGTAGGCCACTGGCTTACCTAAACAGGGCATGGGGCCTACTGATTTTCTTCCAGAGGCTGCGGCGCTGACATTATTTGCAAGCAAAGACACTCAAAGAACGAAAACTGAACACAGTTCTTCCTGCTATTTCCCCCTACAGCTTTCTCATAGGTTGTAGCTGAGATACAATAGAGCTTGGTGTCCAGAGATGAATCCACAGCGTGTAATTTTCCAAGTATCAGTTAAGCCAAGCTAATGATATAGCTCATGTCTGTTCTGGTTTCCTAATACTTCAAAGAGGAATCCCGTGTGACTCTCTCATTCCGATCAACCCTGCAAAGGGCTCAGGGGGTGTGGTCAGCTCTCCCCACCTCTTCCACATACAGGGATGGGCCTCAGGACAGCAGCCCCCGCCCCAGCCCCCCAGGGTGTCTCCTCCTGGCCCGCACGCTCGGCTCCCCAGTTCTCCTGGCTCGGCTCCCCAGTTCTCCTGTTGAATCCTCTCCTTCCGCCGTACCCTACTCGGACTAAATAATTCCTGATAGGAAAACTGATAAGGCGGCCCTGCGTATATACACTGAGTTTTCCCAGCTTCGCCTGGAACAGGGTGCTCACTAGAGGACTGGAAAACCCATTTCAAACAATAAATAGGGAAAGCAGAGCGAGTAAACAAAATGTGGAAGGGCGAGGCCCGTGCTGATGGTGACTAAGGAGGCGCTTCCTGTGAGCCCTTAAAAGACCCGTTTTACAAAAACTGTTCTTCCCTATCTGATCTTGACTGGAGAGCAGACCAATTTGCTTGGGAAAAATTGCTGATAATTAGGTAAAGCACAAGTGTATGTGGTTTATTTCTTAAATGCAAAAACCACTATGTCATTCCAACATCATAGTCTCTGAAACGGGGCACCCTAAATAGAAAAATAAGCAATTTATTCTCATTCATATCCATGTAGATTCCTCACCTCCAAGGAGATCCATGTGCTAGACCCTCTAGGCTTCTGTAAAACACAGATTGAGCCCTGCCAGAGTGGCTCAGTGGTTGAGTGTCAACCTATGAACCAGGAGGTCACGGTTCGATTCCTGGTCAGGGCACATGCCCAGGTTGTGGGCTCGATCCCCAGTGGAGGGCATGCAGGAGGCAGCTGATCAGTGATATTGATGTTTCTCTCTCCCCTTCCCTTCCTCTCTGAAATCAATAAAACTATATTTTAAAAAAATTTAAATAAAAACAGATTGGTTCCTCTCATTGACTGTCATTTAAACTGATGGTAGAATAGCGCCTGTTACAACGTGTAGGTGTCCGACCTGCACTAGGTACTCGGTGGCCCAGTGGGCTGGCAGGTGCTCTGTGTCTGCCAGTGTATTCCCTCCTCGCTGGATGCACAGCCCTGAGAACAGACCACATCCCCCCTCCCCTCTCCCTGCGCACCCCAGCTCGGTGCCATGTGGGGGCTCGGATGCAGAGGCTTGCTGCCTGGCCTCCCTGAGAGGGGGCAGCCAGTGCAGGCGAGCGGGCAGGTCTGAGGCCAGCAGGAAGGGAGAGTGAAGTCAAGCCAGTGCAGAGAGAGCCACCGATGGCGAGCCACCCGCGAAGCCAGACCGCTGGGGCCTTGTTGGCCGTGGGAAGAACTTGGGGTTTCTTTGCGACAGGGAAGCTATTGAAGGATTTTGAGCAGGTGAAGGGCTTGATCTGATGTATGTTTTTAAACGTTCACTTTGGCAGCTGTGAGGCCCTAGAGCAGTGGTTCTCAACCTTCCTAATGCCGAGACCCTTTAATACAGTTCCTCATGTTGTGGTGACCCCCAACCATAAAATTCTTTCTGTTCTACTTCATAACTATAATTTTGCTACTGTTATGAATCGTAATGTAAATATCTGCTATGCAGGATGTATTTTCATTGTTACAAATTGAACATAATTAAAGCATAGTGATTAATCACAAAAACAATATATAATTATATATGTGTTTTCCGATGGTCTTAGGCAACCCCTGTGAAAGGGTCGTTCGACCCCCAAAGGGGTCGCAACCCACAGGTTGAGAACCGCTGCCCTAGAGGGCGAAAGCGGAGGTAGCGGTCCATGGCTTCAGTAACCAGGTGGGAGAAGAAAGGGCTGGATTAAGATGGCAGGTTGAGAGGTTGGTACTAACTAACCTGAACTGAGACCCCCCACATCCAGGCTCAATGCTACGCACTTTCGATGTTGACATGACTTTCACAAACAAGCCTATGAAGTCGACGCTGTTGTCTCCGTTTGGTGCACAGGAACGGAGTGCTTGCCCGGGATTGCTCTGTAAGTGGTGAGTGTGAGGCAGGGTGCAGGCCTGGCCGGCTTTACCTCTGCGCTGCACAAACACGGGGGGGGGGGAGGGGGGCATTTGAAGCCATAGCTGTCAGATCCTGGTGCATGAAGGAAAGGCCAAGAGTCAAGAAAGGCTCCTGGGGCTTCGGTGTAAACCATGCTGTGACGTGCATTGGGATGGAGAAGACGAGGCAGGGAGAAGGAGCGAATGTTCTGCTCGGAGCACGTTATGTTCAGGGGCCACCAGCAGCCCGCAGCCCTTCGAGGCCCGACAAAGGATAGTTCTGTTGAGCGGGAGGAAGAAGCACCAGCACCAGCACCACCCGTCCTTCTCCCAGAGCCCAGCCCCGTGCGGTCTGTCTGTTAGTGTAACAGCAGGATATCCGAGTCAGCCAGGCAGGCAGCGAGCAGATGCTTTTAACAAGAAACTCAGAAACCTCACCTCAGAGCTCAGGCAGGCTCCTCGTGTGCAACCTCTGACCTCCTAGGTTTCTAGAGCACAGTCCTCCCGCTGCAGAGCTAACGCTGACTTGGACATCCACCCCAGGGCCCCGCCTCCGCCGCTGCCTGTGGGTCGCTGAACCTTGCCAGTAAAACACACAGAATTGCACAACCACAACCTGCTCAGACTTACAAAATACTGCCCTCTTGTCCCCACCGTCCAACTTTGGTATTTGACTTATCACTCCACCTGACCTCAGGTGACCCCGCCCCTTTAGACAGGCCTCCGGGGGCGGAGTCCTTCTTGCGTTCTCACTCTGCCTCCTCCTACCTGTGCCGGCCCCCTGTCCAGAGCGCCTCCTGCAAGACGCTGGGCTGCAAAGACTGGTGACACAGGTTTATGTTTATCAGTACTCATCACGCTCTGCACTCAGATACGTCAGTTAAAAAAAATTGCCGCCCAGTGATTGAACATTGACCCATGAACCAGGAGGTCATTGGTTTGATTCCCGGTCAGGGCTGCGGGCTCGATCCCTAGTACAGGGCGTGCAGGAAGTAGCCGACCAATGATTTTCCTCTCATCATTGATGTTTCTATCTCTCTCCCTCTCCCTTCTCCTCTGAAATCAATAATATATGTATTATTGGCAATTAAAAAAATATATATATATATTTTAAATTGCCCATAGGAAGCTTATCACCAAAAAGGAGGTACTCCTGAACAATAGCAGATTACCTGCAAGTGCCAGCTGGTACCCCAGGTCACTGTTGCAGGAATTGGATTATGAAGGAAAACATCACGGAGAAGACGATGCTTGATTTCGGGCCACTGAAGAGCAGAGAGCCCCGGGGGGATTGCAGGCACGGGAACCCGCATGAGCAAAGGGGCAGCGGTGGGAATGGAAAGCGATGTTGGGAGACCAGCTCGGGTGTATTTTGAGAAACAGTGAAATGAATATATCCAGGGATGTGATTTATTGATTCTCTTCCTTGCCAAGGAAGTTGAGAAAGTATGCGTGGGCAGCAAGGAGTTACGGAAAGTGGCTGGACAGAAGGAGGATGTAATCTGTGCTTTTGAAAGGAAATCTGCCCCCTGCCACCACGTTCGGCTGCAGAAGCTGGGTGACTCACAGTCTGAGGCCCTTTCAGCGCTCTCAGGGTGGCCCCCGCAACAGGCCTTCCGGGATGTGGGTCAGAGGGAGGACCAGCTCGGGAGTCAGCCCGCCGTGCAGCCAGGGCCCCATTCCCTCCCGCTCCAGACCCTTTCGGCCTTCACTCTGGGTTCTCCATCGTCCCATTCTCTTCTGGCCTTGCCTTTTCTGTCCACCTTGAACACGGCGGGGACTGTGCTGAGTGGACTTCAGCTCATTTGCTGTTCTAACTGCCTTTTAAGAGAGCATTTCTGGTGACAAAGAATTCAGCTCCCTTGGTCCTTATGTCTCTTAACTCGGTGGCTACAGTGAGTACTGCTGAACCCCTCCCCCCCAATCTTTAAATTCCCTTCTTCCTTGGAACGAAAGCCATGACCGGGACCCCGGTTCTCCTCTTGTTTCTCTTGGGGACCTTCCCTGTCTCTCACCAGCTTCTCCAATGTCCCAGCATCCGCAGAGTAACCTTCCTCTCGTCCCCGTGCCATCCCTGTCCTCTCCATCCCTTGCAGGCCATCTGCACAGCCGGCCCCTGCTCTTCTCTGTGCAGACACTCGCGGACGACTCTCCTCACCGCCAGCGCCTTTTCCAGGGTGAGCACGAACTTTTCTCGTTTTAGTTCTTCTAGTGGTTCCCTTCATATCCTTCAGTAACGTCTGTATCATGATTCCTTAAGTCATCAACTTCAGACGTTGTCACTGTCCTCCATTGAGAAATATGACCGCTGAGAAGCCTGTTCTCTATCATAGGATTGTGTTAGGCCTAGGGTGGTGAGAAGTAACCTGCTTCTTGTCTAAGGGTTTGGTAGTGTGACTAGTGGAAAGGGGCGGGGGCGGGGGGGAGTCCTCGTCTCCACCTGTTGCTTGTGGGAGTGGAAGACTTTTCTGAGATTCTCAAGGAGAAGGGGTGATTTTTATTTCTGTGGAATTACATCCCTGAGTGTCCACGGTACCGGTCCCCACAAGGAAGAAGTCCCGTTTTGCCTTTATCAGAGCCCGTGTCCAGAGCGTCCAATCCCTGTCGGAGCAACACAGCCCAGCAGCAGGCCAGTTCTGCTGTTTCCCGCTGCAGCATCATCCATTGCCTGCAAGAATTTTCCGAGACCCACATGGGAGAAGGAGTGATTTTTATTTCTGTGGAATTGCATCCCTGGGTTTCCAAGGTCCCGTCTCCCTCAGTCCTGCCGTCAAGAAGTGTAGCTGCGGCTGCGGCAGAGCTGAGTCAGAGCCGGTGCCCAGAGCTTCCTTCCAGTGGGAGCCGGTCCGGTCCGGCATCAGGCTGGCTTAGCATGTGTTCCCGCTGCAGTCGTCAATCTGTTGTGTGTGGGGTCCGCAGGGCCATGTGGCTGTGGAGGAAACATGAAATGCAAGGAACCAGGAGCACAAGAGCCACAAGAGCCAAGAGAGCGAGCTCCTTTTGGGGAAGATAATGTAGTCCCACATTTCCATGGGCTGCCAGTGGCCACGCCCATTCCGGCCAGTGATCTCTGCTCCCAGGTGTGACTGACAGGCACCTTTCCCAGTCACCCCAACTTCACTGCACACGGACCCATCCCCCTTTGTTGGGCCCCTTGCCCCAGTGGTCTGCAGGGAATGGGCCGGTGTCCCCTGAGAGGGGATATTCAACCCACCGTGCCCTTAAGGACTCACGTATTTTTATTCTATTGCATTTACTTTTTACCATAAGGTATGATGGCGGTATAGTTTGGGATTGTTTTAAAATCACCCAGTCTGTATAAGGGACATTGCTTTTTTTTTTTTTTAATTTCCCCAGTGAGTAAGGCTTAAAAGAGGCAGAGCCCAAATTCTTGCTACAGAAGTTCAAGAGGCCAGATTCTCCCTCCCCACCCCTCACCCCCACCCCCTGCCATGCCCTGGCCCCTGGGCTGTGGTCCTGTGACCTGCACTCAGCCCAGGTGGCTCCAGCTCCAGGGAGGAAGGAACCACGTAGACAGTCTTCACTGTTGGGCGGTGGCAGCGGGGTCCAGAGGCCGCGCATCCATACAGCTCCTGGGGCCGGACCTGGGCTGCCTCTCCTGCTGCCTGACCTCCCTAGTCTGCCATTTGTTTCTGAACCTGGGCGACCAGGCTGCCCTTTGAAGAGCTGCTCATTATCTTCCAAGCGAATTTCTTTTATGTTTAATGGAGTCAGTTAGATTTTGTTGCTTTCACAAACAACCTTCATCCATGTCAGGTTCTTTTTTCTTTAATGATTTTTGAAAATGATTGACAGTAGCCTAGGGGCCTCATTATCATTTTGATTCATTAATTGAGTATGGAAAATAAATGTCAGTGTGGGGGTATTTATTAGTCCAAACTTTTTTTCTTTCTATTAATTCAGGCTCCCAACCAGATGTATAGCTGGCGCTGTGCAGTGGTTAGAGGTTGCTTAATGGCCTCGCCTTTCCATCATCAAGGAATGTGTGTTTTGTTTGGTTATGGAGTTTATTTTCTAATTCACATTTCCAACTATGGACTTAAGTCTTCAATAGCCAAAATATTTGATGGACTGGAATGCTTTAACCTTTTTAAAAAAGAGATTTTTTTTATTGATTTCAGAGAAGAAGGGAGAGGGAGAGAGAGATAGAAACATCAGTGATGAGAGAGAATCATTGATCGGCTGCCTCCTGCACGCCCCACACTGGGGATCCAGCCTGCAATGTGGGCATGTGTCCTGACCGGGAATGGAACATGACCTGGTTCATAGGTCGATGCTGAACCACTGAGTCATGCCGGTGGGCTGGGCTGCTTTAACCTTTGACCACCAGGTAAATAGACGTGTGTGAACTCGTTCTGCCATATTTGCCACAAGTTATTGATGTTTTTCATTCGACAGGCTCCGGTTTCATAGTGAATCCCGAGGCAGAAGCACATTGGAGCAACCACAGTGTGTTCAGCCCCGTCGGTGAGTAAATTCTACCCATAACGAATGCTCCCTGAACGCCTGCCATGTGCTGGCCTCTGTCTGAGGCACTGGGCGCACCGATGACTGAGGCTCTGGCTCCTCGTTCTTGCCCGCCAGTGGCAGAAGCACCGTGAATGCCTTTGGATCAACGACATAGTCCCTGCCTCTACGGAGCTCTCTCCTGTGGGCGGCAGACACCAGTTGTGGCACACCCTGGATGCCAGCGCCCAAAATAGCGACTGATGGCAGCGGGTGTGGAGAGGTCCTGGCAGGTTTCAGAGGCGTTGGAGAGCTCTTATCCTGGTGTCAGGGTCACACTTTCCCGTCCAGTGACACCTCCTCGCTCTCTGGGAATCATCATACAGACCCCTCTCCCTCCTGGCCCCCTAGGCAGGCCTGTGACACTGGGTTTGAACTCCTATGAATAGGCCACTGGCTCTCAGCAGACTGCTGCTCAGCATCAAACAGCCAGAGTCCCAACAAGGGCTTCTTGGCGCAGAGCCAGTCCTCAGGCATCAAAGCCGTGTTCCTCGCAGATCAGCCCCAGTGACGAGAAGTAACGGCCTCGGGCCCAAACCCATTGTCCCGGGAAAGGCGTGTCGGGGGCACACGGCGTGTTCATGAAGCAGCAGCACTGCTGGGCTGGCCCTGAAGTGTCAAGGAGAGCAACGGCCAGGAAAGGGGGTAACCCGTGTCCCCCACACTGCTCCACCCGGGAGAGCACGAGGAAACATGGGTGTAGGCACATTTCAAATGCTTCTGGCGTAAGACCCCACCAGGAAAATGCTGGAACCCAGCTTAGCTGGAACTGTATGATGGGGGACACGGTGTGTTTCTAAATCCAGATCTGAGCCCCGTGCCGGCTCAGGAAAATCCCTCTCTCAGCCTCCATCTCTGTCCCTGTCCAATGGTGGAGGCTGGCGCCCACCTGAAGGCTGCTGTCTGGGTACCAGTAGCATGTTAATAGCAATAAGTGGGAGAGCTTGTCAATTAGAACTATTCGTCAAACGTGTGTTGTTTCAACTACATGAGGTGGGGATTTTTACCCCCAATAATGAGTGAACAGAGATTCAGATTAATTACCCGATATCCCAGATAGTGAGAGAGAGACTAGATTCATCTGGCCAGCTGCCTCTGTGGCCAGGCTCCTACCCACACCCTCTCTACCACTTCCCCGACTCCCAGTGTCCCTCTGTTGGCCTCACCATGACAGGACAGTGGCCACCACTGCTTGTTCCCGGGTTGACTGGAAACTCCCCATAGTGGACGTGCAACAAAGGCCTCCTCAGGGACCCTCACTGAGGGAGCTCAGCTTGAAGCAAATCTTAGATTAGACCCAAGCCGCACAGTTCGCCTTGATCCTCAGCGACAGAGCCATTAACCAGAGCGCATTGGAAAAAGCACTGGCTTGGGGGCCTGGAAATTTGTATTTAAATCCTGAATCGAGGATTTAAATACAAATGTAAATGTAAATGTAATCAGACCCTAATCTCTCTGAGCCTGCTCTGTTCTGAGCTAATGTATGTGGCTGGTTATTCTGCGGGTCTCCCCAGATGCATTTCCCCCTTCCCCGATCTTCTCTGTGCCCCAAGGATTTACAGCCTCCTCCTCACAGTCTTGCCAGGTCGCCCTGGCCACGCGGCCTCTGGTTGGCCTAGAGCAGTAGCTGAGGAGGTGGGAAGAAGGAGGCAGGATATCGTTCTGCCTTCCCTCGCTGCGTGGACGCCACGTCTGTGGCAGCAGCTGGCTGGGCCCTCTTCTGGGCTCTACCTTTGCCTGGGGCTCTGGTAGCACCGTTTCTACCCCTTATCCCCCAGGTTCTCGGGCAAGTGAGGGCTTCCTGCTCTTGCCCACCTCTGGCCACCTCAGCACCCTCTGTTTGTCCCTTTGTCTGTCTACGGCCTCTCTGAGTAGCCCTTTCGTCCAAGTCTCCCCATCGAACCTTGCAGTAAATCTTACTGTGTCTTGCTTGGAACCTGATGGGTTCAGTGTGCAAAAGAGTTTGAAAACACCATCTATAAAAATATGTTATCAACTTCGTGTTGTTTATGATTATTTGGCCATATTTTCACCATCAATACCAACTTCTGAAGTTTCCAAAACTTTCCTGGTTATATCTAAATATTATGCCAGCCCAGAAATTAAAAAATCAGAAGCCAGGGGTCAAGGTCATCTTGAGTAAGTGCCCCTGGATCTGGTCTGCTTCCTGTTAGTGAATTAGGAAATGGTCAGAAAGCTGGACAGTTACCAGAATGGAGGGGTTTCCACTCAGGATTGACGTCTCTTCAAGGAGTGGGTGCCAAATGTGGAGTGAGTGGATACTGTTTCTGTGCAGGTGTAAATGTGTGTGTGTGGCTACACACATACACACATACATGGCATTTTTCAGGAAAGAGACATACAGCTATTACAGCGACTCATTTTATTTCTGCTCTGAGTAGCTCATTTTGGAGGTAGGAGTTGATATCATCATAATATTTATCTGAACATTAGCGGTTTTACATAAAAAGTTTAGCCTACTCATAATTCCTTTTTTAAAAATAATGTTTTTTAAGCAAGAATACAATTTTTCTCAATGCTTGGAGAAAAGTTATGCTTATTGCATATATATTTCAACTGTGCTTTTGTGCCTGCAGGAGTGAATTGCTACGTAACTGTTAAGGAAAACCAAAATAAATTCTCACTTTTGCCATTTTCAACAAATATATTTTAAAAGGTCGAGTAATTTTTAAGATTACATTCTCCAGTCTGTTTATGTGGGTGGGTATCTTAGGATTCTTTTTGTCACAAGCAAGAGATCAGCTGAGGCAGATTGAAGGGCGGGGGTATTGGACGGATGTAGTGGCGGCTCCGCGAAGCTGGGATCTGCATGGCGGGAACGCAGGGCCCCCATCTGCAGGGCTCGGCCGTCAGAAAGGCCTGGCTGCAAATGCTTCCTGACCCCGAGTCACCCCACTCCAGATCCAGATCCCAGGAGAAGCAGCCTGGCCTGGCTCGGGTCCCGGGCACTGCTGGCCAGGGAGGGGGTCACTCGATTGGCATTCCTGATGTGTGGGTGGAGAGGAAAAGTGGGTGCTGGGCCCGGGAGGAGAGAGGAGAAGCTGGGCCAGCGGGAAGGACAGACTCTACCACAAACGTCCTGGGAGCCTTTACGACACAGGAAGATGTGGGATAAGCCCCGTTTCCTTCTTTAGAGTCATTTTTGCAATTGGACGTTGGGACATGAAGCTGATGGAGCTCGGGTTGAAAGAAGGCCGCAGAGGTGACACATTCCTGCAGAACCCACCGTTTTCTGCCTCAGCGGCCCTGAGGGTGGCGTGCTGGGAACTACTTCCTGGACATCATCCTCCCTGGCAGGGGACCCCGCGAGAGGAAGGAGCAGCAACGCTCCCTTGTCGCCTGAAAACCAGGTGACTCTGGCCGTGGCAGCGACTGGTGCCCTTTCTCCATCCCTCCACTCAGAGGCAGTGGCTTGGATCTCAGGAGTCTCTTGCTTGACCTAAAGCAAAAAACAAAACAAAACAAAAAGCAACCCCACACCTCACGAAGGAAGTCCTTAAAGAGCAGTTATCACCTTGAGGGTACGTGGCCGTGCTCACGCACGCTTTTTCCTTTCCGACCCCCTTCTTGTCTGTGACATTCTCGGGCGGAGAGGAACACCTGCCGTGAGGGCAGGGCTTGTCTCCGCTGTGTCCTGTCACCTCCTGTCTCCACACTGGCACTTGCTGGCTGCCTGGGGAAGGCATGGAGCAGCGACGGCACGAACATGCTGCCGTCAGTAAGAGTTGACGACTGCACACTTTCTTTGGCAGAAAACTTCTTTAGAAAGCGAGGAGTCTTGGCTCTGAGTATGCGGACCTTTGAAACTTTTGAAAGGAAATACAATAAACTTCAATCATTTCCTCTGTTTTGGGATTTAGATGTATTAGTTTTAACTATTTCTAACATACTATATAATTTACTTATTTACTATATTTCTTATCTACCTCCCCTTGCTAGAAAGTAGACTGCAAAAGGGTAGAGATCTTTGCCCGATTTTTAAACTGCTGGGCTTCTAGTATGTGCCCAATCAATGTTCAGGCTAGATGAATACTCTATAATTTGCTTATCATTATACTGATGGTTAGTTGGATCCCTTCCCTACGAGGCTATCACCCCCACAAGGGCAGGAGTCTTTTTCTGTTTCACTCAAGTACCTCAAATTGGACCTGGGACATTTTTTATTTTAAATAAATACCTGATGGCTGGATGAATGAATACATAAAATTTTAATAAAAGCCAGTCCATCTCTACACCCAATTATAGAAACATATTTAGAAGTTATTTACAATGCTGCTAAACTGAAGCTTTAGCATAATATTTCCTTATTAAAGAGGTTTTTTTTAAATTAAGACATAACGTGCATATAACATTTTATAAGTTTAAGGTATCTAAGTGTTAGTTTGATACATTTATATATTGCAACACGATTACCACTGCAACGTTAGCTAACACGTCTCTTACATCACAGTTATCATTTCTTTTTTTTGTGGTGAGAACATTTAAGATCTAGACTCTTAGCAACTTTGATGTTTATAGTACAGTATCATTGTCTAGAATCTCTCAGCTGTGCTTTAGGTCCCAGGACTTGTTCAGCCTCAGGTTCGAGTCCCGTCCAGTGACACCTCCTGGCTCTCTGGGAATTGTCATGCAGGCCTCTCCAGGAGCGGTGTTGGCTGAGCCCCTGCCTTCTCAAGTTCGCCTTTCAGAAGGTCACTTACAATCTTTAGTAACAGTGTAAAGGTTGCCTCTGCAACTGCATTTTCTAATACTTACATTTAGTCCTCGTTAGGAATAAGAGTCCGTGGGGCCCTCCTTCGGAAGATCAGTTTCCTCGTTGAGAATTACACATTCGTGTGTCCGAGGAAAACTCAGGCAGTATTGCGGAGTAAGTGAGGCCGGAACAAAGGCCCTTCCCCAGCTAGTTGTTCTTGGTCTCTGAAGGCAACAAGGGCACCTGAGGAGAGAGGTGCTCTTTATGTGATGAGCAAAGGGGGCGGGTGGGCGATTCCTGAACTGCTTTCCGGAGCCCCACGGGGCCCAGTGATAGCGTTATAATCTGGACGCTTTTCTTCTCTGCACAGGATCTGGTCCAGAGGAAAGGAAAGGACTCTTATCTGGCTTTTTGTTATTGCTGTCGTCATTTGGCAAACAAGAAAGCCAAAATAAATGTATCTTCATGTTACCTAACTAGCCAAACATATAAAAGTGACTTGTTTGTATATAAATTCTGTTCTTGGGAGTGAATCCTAGCATTGGGAAGGCTGACAGATCTCGCTTGGGATGTGCTTACCTTGTTCCAGTGTGCATGTGCTTGTGTAGGTTTCGGGGAGGGGTTGCCATCACCCACTTGCCAGCTAGTGCTTGACACCCCGCCGTGTGCAGGATTTGTGCCCGGAAGACCACAATAGGTTTCTGGCCTCACCAAGTATAGGGTACAATAGGGATACCCACCTTGCACAAAGAAAGAGTCTGATTTAATGAGAGAGAGAGAGAGAGAATGAATGAATGAATATGAATACAGGTGAAGTGCAAGCACGTAGCCTGGGGCTTGACCAGTCAGGAGGGCCAGGGAACGCTTCCTGGAGGAGAATACCAGTGAAGGAGGAGCCAGGTGCAGGGAGGGCGGTCAGGAGGGGGGCGGAGTTGTCAAGATCATTCCTTGCAACAAATCTGCAGGCGTGAAGGCCCTGACGTGTACAAGGGCATGGGGCATCTTGTGAAGAAAAGGAAGTTCCTTTGATGAGAATGAAAAGTGAGGAGGGGAAAAAGACAGAAATAGAGAGGTTGGCAGAGGGTCTTGTTGACCTTGTTCAATATTTTGGGCTTTTTTTAAAAACCCAAGTTATGTTTTTAAAAAACTCCTTCCAGCCCTGGCCAGGCAGTTCAGTTGGCTAGAGCATGGCCAGGCAGTTCGGTTGGCTAGAGCATGGTCCTGATACAACAAGGTTATGGGTTCAATCCCTGTGCATCAATAAGTGGAGCGACAAACTGATGTTTCTCTCTCTCTCTCTCTCTCTCTCTCTCTCTCTCTCTCTCTCTCTCTCTAATCAATAAATTAAAAAATAAATTTTAAAAAATCTAAGGAAAAAACAATACCAATCCTTCACAAACTCAAAACAAAAACCTCCAGTAGGAGGACTGGCATTACCCAACTTAAGACTTACTGTAAAGCTGTAGTAACCAACACAGTGTGGTATTGGCAGAAGAAGAGACAAATAGGTCAGTGGAGCAGGAGAGAGAGCCGGAAATAGGCCATGTAAACATAGTCAACGATCTTTGACAAAGGAGCGAAGGCAACACAATGGAGCGAAGACAGTCTCTTCAGCAAGTGGTGCTTGAACTACTGGACTGCCACATGCAAAGGAATGAATCTAGACACAGACCTTGCACCCTGCACAAGATTTACCTCAAAATGAATCATAGACTTCAGAGTCACACACAAAACTATGATACCCCTAGAAGGTAACATGGAGAAAATCAAGGTAACCTTGGGTATGGCGATGACTTCTTAGATACAACACCAAACGCATGATCTATGCAAGAAAACATTGATAAGCTGGACTTCGTTAAAATTAAAAACTTCTTGCCTGGCTGGCATGGCTCAGTGGTTGAGTGTCGACCTGTGAATCAGGAGGTCACAGTTTGATCCTGGTCAAGGCACATGCCCGAGTTGCGGGCTTGATCCCTGTGTGGGATGTGCAGGAGGTAGCCGATCAGATTCTCTCTCATCATTGATGTTTCTATCTCTCTCTTCCTTTCCATTCCTCTCTGAAATCAATAAAAATATATTTAAAAAATTAAAAACTTCTTGACACTGTCCAGATAATGAGAAGATAAGCCACAGGATATGCAAAAGACATATCTGATGAAGGACTGTTATCCAAATATACAAAGAGCTCTTAAAACTCAACAATAAGAAAATGAATAAGTCGATTAAAAAATGCTAGAAAACCTGAACAGAGACCTCATCAGAGAAGACCTACCAATGGCAAGTGAGCATATGGAAAAATATTCCGCATCACATACCATTAGGAAATCACAGATTAAACCACAAGGAGATACCGCTGCACACCTCTTACAATGACCAAAATCCAAAACACGACAGCACCAGTGCTGGTGAGGATGTGGAAAAATAGGCACGCTCATTCACTGCTGGTGGGAATGTTAAGTGATGCTTTATAGTTTGGCAGTTTCTTATGAGACTAAATACACTCTTCCCCTGTGGGGGAGGGGCGGGCGTGGGGGAGGGGCGTGGGGGCTCCCTGGAAGGGGACAGGCTCCCTGGCAGCTCTGTGGGGGCGGAGATGTCTGAGGCATTCAGCTGGGGGTTGCTTAGGCTCCTTTTGTTTGGTTGTTTCTACTTTGTGGCAATAGAAGTTTCACTCTCTAATGCCGGTTTCTCAAAAGCGGCCTTTCTTAGTGTGGACTTTTTTACCTTTTCATTTGCATAACCGAAGTAGCCCAACTTGACGGTTTTTCAAGAATCAAAGAAAAATCTGACTCAAATATGTATCGTGTGTCAAATTCCCCAGAAAACTGCTTGCAGGTTTGAAATGAGTTTCTCCAGCTCTTTCCCTCTCTACAGAGGTGCAGTGACTTCGAGGCCATGGGCAGACATCTGGGGCTCAGGAGCCGGGCTCTCTGTCCAGGGCTGGGCAGGGGACATGCTCAGAGCCGGTGCAAGGAGCGCACGCTTACAGGGCCACGAGCCAGGCTGATGCCATCACTAGCCTGGATGGGACGCATCTGTTTCTCCCTCAGTCGCCCTCCTAGACTGCGCTGTGGGGACCAAGGGTGTTGTATCCTTAGCTTCAGCATCCGTGCAGCCCCGGATGTTTGCCTGCTGGACTCACGTATACATGGGCCCTCCTTAACGTCATAGAACAGCAAGCCCAGGAGGTCAGATGTGCGGGGAGATGGGAAAGGCAGGGAGACAGCCCTGTCTGAAGCAGCGGGTTTTTCGGTCGGAGATTCTGCACTGTTTTACCTGAAGCCGGGTCGGTGGTGATACCTGTAACCGAACAACCAGGTGGCAGATAACCCCTTTGGCATATCTCTCTCCCTGAACAGACTGAACTTCACACTTGGTAGTCATCTCGCGGACATCTCTTCTTCTAAGGGCAGTGCATTGTCAGTGTTAGTGTCGTCGGAGGACGGCCATACACACTTCTACCAAAGCTCCAGGTCTGAGCCATTTGAGGGTCAAGGAGAGAGAAAGAGCTCTAACTCCTGTGATGTTCATTCATTCGCTCGGCCGGTGTCTTGGTGACGACGGTCCCAGGACCCTGCTAGGCCCCTGCTAGGCCCCAGCAAAGCGCGGTTCCCTTGTAGAGTTTACGCTCGGGTGGGGGAAGACGAACCAGTGACAAACAGGTCACGTCCTGGTGATGATTTAAGGGCTTTAAACAAGATAAAGCAGGTGTGGGGAGGGCGAGGGCGGCAGGGTGTGTGATCTTAGGCAAGGGCCCACTGGCCCCTGAGGAGCTGACGTTGGTCTGAGTGAGAGGGCATGAGGTGCCTGCAGAGAAGCACCCGCCAGACAGAGGAAGCAGCAAGTTCAAAGGCCTGCTTTCGAATGTATTGAAGCAACAAGCTTCACTTAGTGTCCTTGTTATTTATATTTTTTAATATATTGTTATTGTTGATTTCAGAGAGGAAGGGAGAGGGAGAGAGAGAGAGAAACATCAGTGATGAGAGAGAATCATGGGTCGGCTGCCTCCTGCACGCCCCACACTGGGGATCGAGCCCGCAACCCCGACATGTGCCCTGACCGGGAATCTAACTGTGACCTCCAGGTTCATAGGTCGACGCTCAAGCACTGAGCTGTGCCGGCCGGGGGTATGGTCCTTGTTATTACCTAAAATAGACCCTTCTTTCAAATAGGCAGGACACCAGGGGAATAAGTACCAGGTCACCTTCCAACCCCTCGGTGTCCCGCAGTTCAGATTCAGCCACAGAGACAAACTTTGCAGGTCGGAAAGTGTGGGCTGCGCTGTGGGAACACACAAGTCCCACCTCTGCTTGTCCCCTGGCCGATAGCGACCCCCTCCCCTCCGGCTGCAGGAGGGAGAGTTTTAAACAGTACAAACAGTGGAATCGATGAGCGTCCGCATGGATGGGGCAGCACCTCCGTGAAGAGGAAGCTACGGAGCTGGGGGGCCAGAGAGCACGGGGGCTCTGAGGAGGTACGCTGAGATCCCCAAGCGCGTGAGAAGCGTTTGGTTCCTGGCCCTATGCTGGTGGGAAAGAGGCCACAGTGATAGGTGGTTTCTTAGGAAGCAGGACCGAGAAGGCAGGAATGGAGTGCTGGCGACGGAAGGTACCTTAGAGGCCCGGCGCGGGTGGTGACCGCCTCTGGCCGCTGCGTGAGTCCCCGGGACTAAAGTTGTACAGTGCAGCGTCGGCACGTGTGTGATAGAGAAAGCCCTGGAAGGAGGCGTAAAACCCCGAGAAAGGGTGAACTGACAAGAGGGAAGCCCCAGATTATAGCATTGAAAGCGGCAGCGGGAAAAGCTGGGACTTCTCAGCTTCTTCATCTGTAAAATGGTTGTTTAATAGGACCTCACTTGTCGAATTGTTGAGCTAAATGTATTACCAATGCAAAATGCTTCTGTAGTACAGTGCCTGACACATAGCACAGGCTATATAATTATTTCCAATATATAAAAGGATAGTTAAGATCATATAAAAAAGAGACGCCAGTTAAGAGAGCTGAGAAAGGGCAGTCTCAGAGCGAGAGAGATAGAGAGAGAGCAGGTCTCCAGGAGAGCAGAGTGGAGAGTGTTGACAACAGTGCCACATGGTGCAGAAGGTTCCCCTAAAGGGGGCTGGTGAGGAGCCCCCACTCTGCTGGTGAGGGAGCCCTGTGTGTCCTCAGAGGTCACCCCAGGAGTGCAGTGTGGCAGAGGCCAGACTGCCTGGGGTCAGAGGAGAGGGCAGTGACCTCAGTTCAGAAACAGCAGGGCAAACACTTTCACTTCCTTCCACCCCGCACACAGACATGGTAGTGAAGGGATTTGTTCTGTTTGCATAAACAAACAAACAAAGAAAAGGCGAGAGATGACAGCAAGGGAAATTTGGAAACTAAAAGCAGACTTGACTTAAGTCATTGACTTAATTAATACAATTAAACACTGAAGGTGGGGGTTGCAATGGGGGGCGCCCGGAAGCAAGCTGAGTTGCTCCACTGCAACCCAGAAAGGCCCGGACTTGGAGACTTTAGGCATCTCTGAGAGGGAGTGAAAGTCAAGATGAAAACAGAAAGTCTGCATTAGAAGCAGATAGACTCATTCTCTCCCCTCATCCTGCCCCCACCCCAACCCCTGGGCCATGACTTTCCCCAGCCCTGCCCGGCAGAGTGACTGATCTCCTCCATGGGCAGGAGACTTGGGGTGGAGGGGTGAACCCCACAGTCCAAACGGGAGGGTGAGGGGAGATGCCCATGTCGAGCGGTGAGAGCCCAGCTCCCTTCTCCCAGGAGTTGCATCCAAGTTGTCATCTGCTAAAGGAGAAGAGATGTTTTCCTCTGGATAAATGAGCATCCAAAACCCCCAAACACTAAAGATACTCACGGTCATGGTCATTATAGGATGGCTCGTAATAGTATGCAGTAACTGTGACACTATCCTCCTATTACTTTACTTTATTATTACTTTTTATAACCTGACCAGGGATCGAACCTGCAACTTTGGCTCATTGGGATGATGCTCCAACCAACTGAGCTACCTGGCCAGGACACATATCCTTTTAAACTCAATCTAAATGTAGCCCAAAGTCAACTTCCCCTTAGCCAGACTCCAAAAATGCCTACAGCAGCTCCAAAACCGCTCCCACGCAAGGGAAACTGAAATAGAGGAGACTTCCCAATGGAAGGAGCCAGTCATCATAGCCAATTATGGTTAAAAGACCCTCCTTCGAATATCCATGCCACCATGTGGACATGGTGCTGGGGCTCCTTCCAGGCCTTGGAAGCAAGAGAGTCTGAAGTTTCCGAGACATTAGCTTCAACGTCGATTTCCCTCTGACAAGAGCAATAACATTTTAGAAAACAAATTAATGTTTAATTTACCAATAAAACTATGCTAACAGAAAGGAAAACATTAACTGAAGAGTGGAAAGATAAAGTGGAGAAATCCTCCAGAAATTAGAGATAAAGATGTAGAAAATAAAAATAAATAGAAGGATATTAAAAAATCAGCCCAGATGGTCCATCGTCCACACAGCGGGAGCTCCAGAAGATACGGCAGGAAACAGAGAAGAGGGCTTCTTGAAGAAATCATTGCAGGGGACTTCCCACCCCGCAGGGGTCATTGTGCGTCTAGGTCTAGGTCAAAGCTCGGCAATCGAGGTGTCTGCTAGTACAGTACAGTCCTGCAGCATGGTGGGCATAGAAGGTTCTAGAGACACCCAGAGGAGAAAGAAGTCGCCGTAGGTGAAGTTCTGGAGTAAGAACAGCTCTGGACTTTTCATCAGCGGCACCAGAAATCAAAAGACAAGGCAGCGACACCTTCGGAGTTCCCAGGGAAAGTTACAACCTACAACTCTATACTCAGCCAAATAATTAGTCAAGTGTAAACACTGAATTTTTAAAATATCAGACAGGCATAGATTTAGAAAGTTTATAACACAAGCAGGTTTTTAAAAGGATAAGTGAATTAATGCCTCTTTAACATGGCAGAGAATCCATAGTACTGTTTAAAATGCTAATCAAGAAATGGAGGAGTGAAACACTGGCTTTAGGGATTTGCAAGTCGCCATCCCTAAGACTTCAGAGTGGTTGGGAGACTCAGCGGACAGAGTGCCTCCGAGGACTGTGTTCTGCCTTGCCAGTTTTGCACTGTTTGTTTGTTTTTAAACCATGTGCCTGTATTAATTTGATTAAAAATAATTTAATTTGAAAGTCACAAAGGCAGTGAGTGGAAAGATGGACAGTGGATAGAGGTGGTGGAGGGTGAAGAATTTCCTCTGTCCTGTGGAAGATTCTTTATACACACGCAGCTCTTTATTCCTCCCCACGGTGTGAGAGAGAAATGGCATTGTGCCACTTGAGAGATGAGGAAAGCGAGGCTCAAGGCAGTTCCAAGACCTTGCTCAGAGTCACGCCGCTGGAAATGGGCCGTGTTCAGGCTGACCCCAAGTCTGTCATCCCCCACCACATAGTTTTGAATGTTGGCAAGTAAGAGAAGAAAGAGAGATTCTCTTGGAACCTAGTATAAGGCAAGGCAGTGAGTTTTTGATAGAAGAAACACACAGATATTGACATGAGTTTGTTGGGGTCCAACCCCAGCAGGTCCAGGGGTCCCCAAAGGTGTGGACGGAGTCGCCGAAGAAGGAATGACACGGAGACAGCCTTCAGTTGATCAGCAGCCTAGCCAGGACCTCTAGCCAGGATCTCCAGCCAAAGTTCTGGTCGGGATCTCCAGCCAAGTTCTGGTCAGGATCTGATCAGGATCTGATGTTTATTGTCTTGTTACATCTGTATTTATACCAGTCGATTTTAATCCTGTCAATTTCTATTGCAGAGGTTAGGGCATTTCTTATCTCCATTCCAGGGAGTAAAGATTATGTAGCTTAAGCGTGATTGTTTGTAGTTAGTGATTAACTACCCGCCTGGCACTTAGTTAAGGGATTGTATCCCCTCCCTAACCTCAGGGAAAAATCCCCACCTGGGGAAACAACCTTTCTCGGAGAGGTGACCTTGGTTAAAACACATGGCGCTAAGGAGAGCAAACATATTAAGAACAATATGCTATATATGCCAGGTCCCTTGAAACATATGCTGTGCAGATGTTTCTTTCCTGCAGCGACTGTGTCAAGCAGCAAGGATGGACCGGCTTCTGGCATGAGTTGAAGGTAGAGAGTCACCAGAGGCCAAAAATTGAAAATACGAGAGAGAGCAGGAATAACTGAGCTGAGCCTTAGGAAGGTGGGCAGGGGCGGAGCACAGCGATATGGGGAGAGCTTGCCCAGAGCGGGAGACACTGTGGAGGGCGGTGAGGGGGGAAGCTGTTATTGAGCTGGAACTTCGGGAGGAGGGAATGGAAGGGTGATAATGGTTCTCCAGAAGCAGGAGGCTAGTGAGTCTATGCATACAGGAGAAGGGGAGGGAGCCTGGGCTCTAACCTGGGATTGCAGGGAGTAGAGTTAGCAAACTTAGCAAATAAGAACACAGCTCTCCCGCCCAGCTGTTGTGGCTCAGTGGTTGAGTGCCCACCCAGGAACTGAGAGGTCAATGGTTTGATTCCGGTCAGAGCCCATGCCTGGGTTGCAGGCTGGATCCCCAGTAGGGGGCGTGCAGGAGGCAGCCGATCAGTGATGTGTCACTCTTATTGATGTTTCAATCTCTCTGTCCCTCTCCCTTCCACTCTCTCTAAAAAATCAGTAAAGGAAAAAACATTTAAAAAATACCACTCTTCTAGTTAAATTTAAATAAACAAGTCATTGTTTTTTTGTTTTGTTTTTTAGCATATGTCCCAAACGGCACATGGTATTTTCTCTGGCAAGCCTCACAGAGACACACGGAAGCATGCATAAAGAACAGCAATGCTGCTTTGAAATCCGAGATTTGGAGTGGGGCTACCACAGAGTGACGTGGTCATCAGGCTGTCACCGAGGTGCCATGGGAAGTAAGGTAGGAATACTGGGCGTGGCTTCCAGGCAGCAGCGGAAGGGGAGCTGGGCGAGCGGCCAGGGGATGGCTTGAGGAGGAGATTCTTAGGGCCTCTCCTGAGAGTCCTGGGAAGAGGCATGTGTGGGAACCGGAGACGGGGAATTGGCAGGGAAGCCATCACTGCAAATAGCTCTGCTTCCCTTCTCCTTCTGCCTGGTGGTCATCTGTATTTTACATCCCGTCAGTGTGGATTAAGGACGAGCATTGCTAAGTAATCATGTGCGAGGTTGAAACACGGGGTCGGTATCAGTAACCTGGTCCTCACCAGCAGTGCTCACAGGAGAAGGACGGAGTCCGCGCCGCCATCTTCCGCAGGTGTGAGGTTCCACGTGGGGGTCTGCAGTGGTGGTTAAGGACCCTTAGCCTGTCCATGGTCGGTCACAGCCCACGTTCACCAAGCGGCTTCATATGTCTGGACTCGGTTTTCTGGTTTGTAAAATTAGCACAAGAATAGCTCTTAACTTGAGGGTCATTGTGAGGATCACATAAGTTAGTATGTGTCACACTTGGAATTTGGAATACAAATACTGAAAGTATTACAGGTAGATGAGAGGTTTTTATTAAAAGTCAGTCTGCAAGACATTCATGGGGTTGGGACTGGATACGTGGGCAGAGCACAGAGGACTTTTAGGGCAGTGAAAATACTCATGTGATACCATGTGATGGATACATGTCAGTATACATTGGTCCAAACCCATAGACTGCACAGCAACCTCAAGAGGGAACCCTGAGGTAAGCCATGGACTTAGGTGATAATGACACCCGCCATGTTCCGGCGGCCCCCTGGTGGTCAGCACATGTCATAGCCAATGGTCAACTCCCTGTGGAACAATTTGCATTTTGGGCCTTTATTATATAGGATAGGTAAGTCCTCAAACCCAATCAGAGGCGTCTGAGAGTCCCTGCTGTTTCCAGGCTGTGCGCACTGTGAGGCTGTTGAACTTGTGGGTAGGCGTTTCGTGATTGACAAGGGCGTTCAGACAGCTGTGAATTAACCGACACTTGGCGTCTTCTTTTGCAAACTCATAAGATCCCATAAGCCAGGGGTCTGTTGTTTATTCACCAAGCCTCCTTCTGAGTCATTCAGGTACAGGGCGTGTCTGATTGAAACTGCGCAGCGGAGACCTTTTGCATTCACATCTGCAGGGATGGGAAGCGGTGTGACCAGGCGCTGGGTGGGACTGGCCTTGCAGCAGTGCGCAGGGCAACGTGCCCTGCCCTGCGCCCGTCACACAGCTGAGCTGACCAAGGCACCTCTCAGTCTCAGGTTCAGAGGTCGCAGCTAAGAGCAAGGAAAGAGTGGGCGAGCTGTGAACACTGAGGTTTGGGGGCGCCTCCCAAGTAGAAAGGAAGCGAAGGGCGCCGGCCCCCAACGGGGCGGCTGCAGGCCCTGCGGGGTTGGGGCTGGGCCAGGCCAGGCCGCTCTTCCCCTTGGAACTTCCTGAACTGCCCGAGCTTTAGAAAACATAGCGGGCCGGGCAGCTGCCCACCTCCTCAGAGGCCTCTCGCCGCTGGCCAGAATCTGGGGCACACGGCCGCCTGGGCGCCCAGCTGAGGGAGGGGAACCCCCACAGCACCTCGCCGGACGCTGGCCCTTTTCACCCTGCGCCCGGGGAAAGCCACTTTCTGCCCCTCAGACCGCAAGTTTCGAGGCCGCAGCGGGACGGGTGGGCGTGGAGGTGGGAGAAGGGGAGGAACATCCGGCACCCCCCTCCCGGCCCCTCGCTCCCCAGGCCTCTCGCAGCCCCTTCCCCAGAGCGCAGGCTCCTGTTTCCCCGCCCCCGCGCAGCGGCCGGTGCGCCCGGCCACAACCTCGGACCGATCCCGAGGACTGCCTGGGCTGGAGACCAGAGAGGTGGCTCGGGACGGTCCTCTGCCCCCTACGGCTTTCGGGAGGAAAGTTCCCAAAGGCCCTCCGCCGCCTCCCCTCGGAGCTGGGAGGTGGTGCGATTTATAGAGGCCAGGGGGCACCAGGCTCCGCCCCTCTGTCGTCGGGGGTGGGGTGGGAGGGGCTCTATCAGCTTCTGCCCCAGATCTTTCCTGGACAGAGAGTCTCAGCAGCCGAGTTCCGATCGAGGACCTCGGCTGGGCGCCGGGGAGGGCGTGGGAGCTCGGGCTGCCTCTCCCCGCCTCTTCCTTAGAGGTGCTGGCTGACTGCAGCTGGCGGCCCGCGGCAGAGGGCTGGCCCATGGAGTATGCGGCTGCGGAGGGAGGGGACCCCGACTCCGCAAGTTTCTGCGCGGCGCTGTCAGCCTCGGGCAGAGCAAGATGACGGGCGCGTGGCGCGGACCCAGAGCTCCCCGAACGCCACTCCGTCCCGCCTGAGCGAGGTAGGGCGCGGGCTGGGCTGGGCGTCCCAAACGCGCTGTCAGACCCAGAGGAAGCAGAACAAAAACTTTCCAAGCGCCCATCTCCGGGCGCTGGAAACAGGCATCTCCAGCCACGGAGGAGCCCAGCCCGCCGGGCTGCTCTGGGGCGCTAGTGATTTCTGAAGCTTGGAAAGGGGTCAAGTTCCAACTGTAGAACCGACTCGGGTGGGAGGTGGTGGAAGCTGCCGGGGTCGGAGGGGAAGGGGTGAAGGCGCTTATTTTTGGAAACGCTAGAAACAAAGAGTATTGAGGTGGGGTGGGGGTGGGGTTAGGGCTTGAGCTTGCACCGCCGGCGCGGAGAGTGGGGAGAGAGTTAGAGGGACCCTGGGGCTCTGGGGCCCGCAGCCTCTCCTGCCCAGGACCGGTGGGAGCCCTCTCGCCTCAGTTACTCCGCTTTTATCTGGTTGCCCCGCTGCCTCGCAACACTTAACTTACAGGTAGACTTGTGCTAACCGGGCCACGCTGCGTTCCCTGCACACTTTCTAGACCTCTGAGGAGGATGCTCGACCCTGACGAGGCATCCGGGGGGGGGGGGGGGGGGGGGTGAATAAAACCGCCGGGTAGCTTAGCCGAGAGCCCGCGCCCCTCCTGTGAGCGGCTGCAGGGCGGTTTGCGCGGCGCCGGGCTGGGGCGGCACGCCTGCTATCAGGAGCCTGTGGGCTATTCCCACCCGAACTAGAAACACTCCTTATGCAACCGAGGGCCACGCGGACCTCTGGGGCTTATTGCAATCTCACCGGCACCGGCACCGTGAGAGGCTCTTGCTTTGACTCCGGAGAAAAAGAAGAAAGAAAAGGCAGTTGCTTGACGGAGGTGCCCAGTTTCCCAGTTTATGCGGGGCCAGGGCAGGCTTGGCTGCCCCGCGGACCCTAGACACACCTGCTCCCGAGGTCATTAATAGAGCCCCCAAAACCTCACTGTCCAGTGACTTTCCTGCTGGCCTGATTGCTCGTGGCCGCGAGGGGCGGCTCTGCTCTCAGGCTGGGCATCTCCACCCTCGTTTGGGTTTGGGTCTCCGAGGAGCCCCCGCTGGGCGGTGACTGTTCTAGGCGCCGCCTGGGAACTGGCGGGGTGCGGGGGTGGGAATCAGAAGGTGGCCGTGGGGTTCGCTTCCCCACTGTTCCCATTTCCGTTGGAGTGAATGTGACCCCGGGGAGAATTTTCGTCTTGTTGAGTCGGAGTTTCCAGTTGGGGCAATTTTTTGTTGTTCTTTCTCCCTCTCTTCCCTTTTTTCCTTTAAAAAATTTTTTTTTTGCAAGGGATGAGAGTTTGATTTTTTTAAATCCCTCTCTCTGCGCTCTCCCCACGTTTCCTTTAAAGAAATAAACAAAACGAGCAGGGCCTCGGCGAGAATGAGTTGTGCCTGTAGCTCTCCTGACTCTCTTTGTAACTCGTTTAAGGCTGCGGTTCCGGAGGCCCTGTCCAGCCTGGAGACGCGGAAAGCCGGGACCTCTGACTTCCAAGCTCTCCGCCTCCACCTCGCCCTCCAGCGCCCTCTAGCGTCCGCCGGGGCAGCGCCGCTCGGGAAAGGCGCCGGACGCAGGGCGCGCCATGGGGTCCACCAGCAGCGCGCTCTCTGACTACTCCAACTATGACATCATCATCCGGCATTACAACTACACGGGGAAGCTGAATCTGGGCCAGGACAAGGACAGCGGCCTCAAGGTGACGTCCGCGGTGTTCATCCTCATCTGCTGCTGCATCATCCTGGAGAACATCTTCGTCTTGCTGACCATTTGGAAAACCAAGAAGTTCCACCGGCCCATGTACTACTTCATCGGCAACCTGGCCCTCTCGGACCTGCTGGCGGGGGTGGCCTACATCATGAACCTGCTCTTCTCCGGGGCCAACACCTACAAGCTGACGCCCGCGCAGTGGTTCCTGCGCGAGGGCAGCATGTTCGTGGCGCTGTCCGCGTCCGTGTTCAGCCTGCTGGCCATCGCCATCGAGCGCTACATCACCATGCTGAAGATGAAGCTGCACCACGAGAGCAGCAGCTCGCGCTCCTTCCTGCTCATCAGCGCCTGCTGGGTCATCTCGCTGGTGCTGGGCGGCCTGCCCATCATGGGCTGGAACTGCCTCGGCCTGCTGCCCAGCTGCTCCACGGTGCTGCCGCTCTACCACAAGCACTATATCCTCTTCTGCACCACGGTCTTCACCGTGCTGCTGCTCTCCATCGTCATCCTCTACTGCAGGATCTACTCGCTGGTGCGCACGCGCAGCCGCCGCCTGACCTTCCGCAAGAACGCGTCCAAGGCCAGCCGCAGCTCGGAGAAGTCGCTGGCGCTGCTCAAGACGGTGATCATCGTGCTGAGCGTCTTCATCGCCTGCTGGGCGCCGCTCTTCATCCTGCTGCTGCTGGACGTGGGCTGCAAGGTGAGGACCTGCGACATCCTCTTCAAGGCCGAGTACTTCCTGGTGCTGGCGGTGCTCAACTCGGGCACCAACCCCATCATCTACACGCTCACCAACAAGGAGATGCGCCGCGCCTTCATCCGCATCATGTCCTGCTGCCGGTGCCCCAGCACCGACACCCCCGGCAAGTTCAAGCGCCCCATCATCGCCGGCGTGGAGTTCAGCCGCAGCAAGTCCGACAACTCCTCGCACCCCCAGAAGGACGATGGGGACAACCCAGAAACCATCATGTCATCTGGGAACGTCAACTCTTCTTCCTAAAACGGGAAGCAGCCAGCCCATGGGGAGTGTTCTTGCATGGTCACCCACCGCCCAGTGTTTGGAAAAACATCTCCGTGCCTGGTGCCTGGACTGCTGCCAGGGTGGAGCTGCGGGAGCCGGAGCCGGAGCCGGAGCCGGAGGGGGGGCGGGGCGAGCGAAGGGCCCGTGACGCCGGGTGGGGTCGGAGGGTACAGTGAGTCCTGTGAACAATGCGCCGGGAAGGGTGGAGAGCGGTCCGCGGGCCTGGAGTCTGCTTCCTCTCCCTGAGCTTTGATTTTGCACTGAGCCAGAGGTTAGCATGGCCCAGCTCCCGAAGGGTTCGCTCGGCCCCTCCTCGAAGACCGAGGTCGCCTTGGAGCGTGTCCTGGAGCTTTGAGGAGAAGATGTTTTTTCACTTGAGTTTCCAGCCACGTGTGCACTTCTGCTTCTCTAGGGATGCTCCAGCCCCCACCCCACCCCTCCTTCCCCTGCGCACCCTCCTCACATCCTCCGACTGGGCATCATCAGAGCTGGGGTGGCCTGATCCATTTCTCCAGCATCTGTGGCTGGTGGGCTGTGTCCAGGAAGCAGACAGAGGAGCTGGAGACGGTTCGGACATGGGAGGCAGTTTCATTTGCTGAGGCCAAAGTTTCCACGCAAGCTGGATCCGTTGTTTTTGGAATTTGGTTGTAGTCACTTTGAGGTTTTTTGTTTTTTTTTTACATCTTTACAATGGAATGCGTTACAGTATCCTGCCATTGTGCCTGAAATCTGCATGGGGAAGCCCAGCTTATCTAATGGTATCAGCCAGGATCCTTCTGTCCCTGGGGAAACAAAGGCCCCACACAAGGAGAACACCCGCCGCGGGGCCAGGGAACTTTGTAAACCAGGAGGGATTTCCTAACGAATTTGCCTAACAGATGCAACATCGGTCTTTGGCACTTTTGTTGATGTTTATTACGGAGTGTGTGTGAAGCATTTCAACCAATGGTTGTATCTTGTTGTGTTAAAAGTACTCTTCATGATGTTTGAATGTATTTGTTTCAGCATTTTATTGGATTTTCCTAACCTGTGTTAACACCATTGAATGTGTATTTCTTAAGAAAGTATCACCCTCTTATGCCCTTAAAGCATTACTTTAACTGGTAGGGAACCCAGAAGTTTCCAGTACAGCTGTTTTTTAATAGTTCATTGGGCATGTGTGTAAATGTTACAAAGAATAAAATGTATTGCTATCTCTTTAGTATGGTTTTCAGTGCAATTAAACCAAGAAATGTCCTTTTTTTAAAAAAAATAGTATTTAATAGTTTTCTGACTTTTGTGGATCATTTTGCACATAGCTTTATCAACTTTTAAACATTAATAAACTGATTTTTTTAAAGATTCCTTTGTGAAGAGCATTTTAAAAATAATTAAAGACCTTCTATTTGACTCTGTGGCTCTTTAGTAAGGTAAGGGCAAATGTCTGTTATTGTTTTAGAAACCACTCTATCTTTTTCAGGAAGAGAAACTTCAATATGTTAACACCGAAGAGTAGTAAAGAATGAGATGAAAAAAACTGCCAGCCTCTAACTACATACCACATGGGAAGGAAATGTAATTGTTTGAGTTTTAAATTGCATCCATGCCAAACTAAACTAAGGCCAATATTCTTTCCCAAAACATGGGGTTTTAAAGAAGAAACACAGAGCAGTGTGGTTGTAAATCTAACTTAAATCATGAAACTCAATGGTCAGTTCAAATCCATCCACAAAAGCTTGGCTTTCTTCCAACATGCTGGGAAGTGGGGATATGAATATGGGAGATCATATCACATCACTTACATGTTCAGAATTGGTTTCTGTCTTGGTTTCTCCCCATCTAACCTCTGAACAATATGGGACTCTGGTATCACTGAAGGAGCGAGTGGTAGGCTGAGTTGCAGACACCTTCTGTCTGAAAACGTTCAGTCCATAGTATCTGAAAGCTTTAACATCCCTGGTTATTTCCAACTATAAAATGAGAGCAAGGGTACTTTACAAGCAAAACGGAATTCTTGTCCTCGTTAATGCTCGTTTTCATTGGGGATTCAATGTGAGTGTTTGTGCGTGTCGGGCCCCCCCCCCCCCCCCGTGCTATTGTGACTTTCAGAATGTGTGCTTTTCAAGTGTCATGAGCCAGCACAGGACACAGTTGGGACATGAAGATAAACCTCCCCTCCTCACGTAGATGTCACGTCCGGGTGAAGTTCACTGTGGGAAACAGGAGTGTGTTCACTAAGGAAGCCTTGGGTCACAGCCCCCAGTTTCCTGAAGGAAATGCCAAAAAGGCTCCAAAGACAAAAGGCTGGCAACAGGCGGGAAGGTCTGTCCATCTGTCTGCCGAGACGGAAGGAATGAGTTCATGGTACACTCACTTCCTAGGGCTCCGGACAGACCCAGCGTAATGGGAACGCAAGCCCGCTCCGTGTTTCTGTGGGAGATGAAGTGGTCCCGCTCTGGGCCTTGTCTTTCTAAGCACAGCGGTGACTCCCGCGACCTGGGGGAGATGAGGTGGGGCAGCTGGCTCCAGGGTGGGGGTGGGGGTGGGGTGAAGAGGGAACTCAAGGAGGACAGCTTCACCTGCCCACCGGTGAGCCCTTAGCCCAGGGGTGGGCAAACTTTTTGACTCGAGGGCCACAATGGGTTCTTAAACTGGACCGGAGGGCCGGAACAAAAGCATGGATGGAGTGTTTGTGTGAACTAATATAAATTCAAAGTAAACATCATTACATAAAAGGGTACAGTCTTTTTTTTTTTTAGTTTTATTCATTTCAAATAGGCCGGATCCGGCCCGCGGGCGTAGTTTGCCCACGGCTGCCTTAGCCAGTGATGAGAGGTGCTTGCTTTTTGGAGATCCAGGACAGTGCATCCCATTCCGAGAAAGCAGGACAGTCGTGGACTGTGGTTCCCTGGGCACACGTGCAGCAGACCCCTGGCCAAGAATCAATGGCTGCGATGAAGGAATCCTTGGTTGTATCCCAACGTGGATATCTGGTTTTAATTCAGTATATCCTGGAAACTGAGGATGGAGAAAACAAACTAACTAAACCTCAGTAACTATATGTTTATACTAAAATAAACATCCACCAAGTTTTGATTAAATCCCGTAGAGGTTTTCAAGAGGAGCAAGTCAGACCATCTGAGCAACACTTGACATATTCTTGTGCTGGGGTCCAATCCCAGCGGGTCCAGAGGTCCCCAAAGGTGTGGACAGAGTTGGCGAAGAAGGAATGACACGAAGACAGCCTTCAGTTGATCAGCAGCCTAGTCAGGACCTATAGCCAGGATCTCCAGCCAAAGTTCTGGTCGGAGTTCTGGTTAGGAACTGATGAGGATCTGATGATGATCTGATGTTTATTGTCTTGTTACATCCGTATTTATACCAGCCGATTTTAATCCTGTCAATTTCTATTACAAAGGTTAGGGCGTTTCTTATCTCCATTCCAGGGAGTAAAGATTATGTAGCTTAACTACCCGCCTGGCACTTAATTAAGGGGTTGTATCCCCTCCCTAACTTCAGGGAAAAATCCCCACTTGGGGAAACAACCTTTCTCAGAGAGGTGACCTTGGTTAAAACACATGGCACTAAGGAGAGCAAACATATTAAGAACAATATGCTATATATGCCAGGTCCCTTGAAACATATGCTGTGCAGATGTTTCTTTCCTGCAGCGACTGTGTCAAGCAGCAAGGATGGACCGGCTTCCGGCATTCTTGTAAAAACATACCATTGGCTCATAAATGTTTAGCAGAATTACAAAATGATGGCAAAAAATACTTTTTTCCCCCAGCAACATTGAGTCCAATTACAACTTCACAAACATTCAAATAAGAATCTTCTTGTTTTCTAGTCTCATTATAAGTAGAAAAGGTTCTTTAATAAAGGTGGATCCAGTATTACTAGAATTCAAATTTTTTTAGTAATGGGAATTTTGCATTCATGTTCATTAGATACTGGATTCTATTTTAGTAATATCAACACTTTGGTTCTGATTTCTAGCATCTCTGTTCCCTCCTCCTTCCCCCGATGTAAAAAGTCTTATAAAGATTTCAGCTGTACTTTTTTTTCAGATAGGATTAATCTCTGCCCAGGAAATGGCCGATGTTAACGAGCTGCCCAAGGCAGTACTCTGGTGGTACTTCTAGCCTAGACTGCACTTTGGATGATTTTGACTCTTTGCCCATGCACTCAATACATCACTGGAACCCCTCATGTCTTCTAGGCGACTACAAGTGCAGCTCTGTTTGGGAGCTACTGCTCTGAAATAGTGACTTTAGAAAGATGATGGGCTCTTTGGGGGAAAGCCTATGAAGTGAGGACTTGCCGTTTAAGTAGATCTGAATATTAGCAATCCCATGTCAACTGAGAAGTCAGGGATAATGCTCGAGTGACAAAACTATTTTGACTCTTTGATCTTCTAAAGAGTCACTGGCTCAAAAATTAATCTCCGGCTAGGAACCGTTGTTTACCCACAGTATTTGCAGCGCTGAGTTTCTGTCATCTCTGTGTAATGTTGAGTTAGTCTTTTAATCTTGTTTGCTCCACACTCAGCTGGAATGATGTTTGCTGAGGATACCTGACTGATTAGCTCAAACTAGATGGATCTCATTTGTCTCCCAACTAATTAGGTCACAATAGATAGGTCTATATTTTTCTCTAAATAAATCTTAAACATCTTGAGGAAGGCATCACAAAAAACCAAAGAAACCTTTCCAGGATGTTTGATTCTTAGCCTGTGGACACCTTAAGATCTCAGTGACGAGAAATCGTAATAAATTGCATCATTTCCCCCACCCTAGCTTCCTGCCTTTTTGGTGTGTGCTTCACATGGTCCAGGGATGGGGACCCAAAACATTCTTCTTCGTCCACCACAGACTTCACTGCCATACTTACCAGCTAGGCCAGAGGCATCTCCCAGAGCACCATGCAAGCGATGTCTACTTGAATTGTGAAAAGCCTTTCGATTGTCTACAACGACAAAGGATTGTTAACCAGTGGCCAAAGGAGCTAGGAGAGATGGGAAGAATGTAACACTGAGCGAGGGTTAGACCTGCATTTACTTCCCTCTTTTCACAGTCCTTGATCCGAGCTGGGACCGAGGGCAGCCTTGGTTTGTGGTGAGACATCTTCCCTAACACACCCTGTGTCTTACTCCCTGTGCTTTCTTCTTGGATTCGGACTTCCAAATGGTTCCTATTTCCCCATGCTCTCTTCCTCCTCCCTTTGAGGACTGAAGGGTTAAAAGTCAGATGTAGCTGTGTCTAGTCAGCAGTGTGGACTGCAGATTGGAGCAGGCATTGCAACATTTTGTTTATTGTGTCCGCCAGTCAGCTTCTGTGCTGATAGTGGGTAGTCACCTCATGGTAAATTCATACTATTCAGCAGTTAAAAAGGAACGACTATGGCTGCTTGGCCTCCCTTGCATAAATCTCAAAACCATTAAGTTGGGCAAAAGAAGCCAGCCAGCCACCAAAGAGAACATACTGAATGGTTCCATTTATGTGAAATTCAAGAACAGAAGAAACTCATCTGTAGAGATAGAAATCAGCAGAGTGGTTGCCTGTGGGAGGAGGGTAAGCTAGAAGGGAACGTGAGGGAATTTTCTAGATGCTTAGCAATATTCTACATCTTTTTTTTTTTAAGGTGTTGTTTACTTGGGTGTATTCATTGGTCTAAATTTATCCAACCATATTCTTAAGACCTGTGAAAATTTTTTAAAAAATCAATATGGTAGACTTGTCAAACTGGACAACCAATGAGTCCAGGCTGCCTGTCACTACTAGAGCCAATTCAGCAGAGACAGGGTTGAATCGTATATGAGCATTTATTCCAATACTGCTGGCAGTGTCGGGGGGCAGTAGGTCACTCACAAAAATCTGCTCTGCAGCCCCGATAAACCAGCTGCTTATAGAGTAGGACAAGGATTACATAGGGAAGTAGGAGGCTGGGGTGGGACTCCATTGTTTGGGCAACAAGGTTGTTAATCTTTCCCTGTTAAAATTCATTTCTTGCATGAGAATGGACCACATTCGAAGGTTGACTCCCAGGTTCTGGGGGTGTACAACTCCCCGCCAGGTTAGAATGGTCTTTCGTTAACCAGAACAAGGCAATCACGGTCCACAGAGCATGATTAATATTTCCCATAGCCATAGCTAGTCCCCAGTATTCTATTTTTGCCACGAACACTTGCACTTTTGAGCATGCAGGCTATTTGGGACTTTCTCTGAGAAACTGTGGAACAAGGTTCCAAAGAGTTCAGCAGCACGGGACAGAAGCTCCCCAGCGCTCCACAGAGGGAGCGAACAGTGGCAAATAACTGCGACCTCTTTGCTTCTGGAGGATGCGAATTTGGCTTAGTGTTGGTTGGAGAAGAATTTCTGTCTTGGGAGTCTTGGGTTGTCCTGAAACAATACAAGCTTACTAAGGTTTCAGGGCTCTACGGTGCCTTGTACCTAACTATGAAGAACGGACTTTTACACGCTGACAGGGGTTCCGACACAAACTCCTACCGGTGCGTGTGCACTGGAGTGTTCCAAACCTTGTCTTCTCACCTGGGCACGTGTATGAAAGGCATTCGGTCAGGTGATAACACCCGTCCGGGGGGCAAGCCCTCCTTGTTAGCGTAACAGGCAGAGACACAGAAGAACTGGCAGACAGGCACGCCCTCCAGGGCTTCGCAGGCTTCTGTGAGCTGATGCCTGGTTGCCTGAGCTCAGCCCGTCTGTGGATTCCTTCCTGGGGGCAACCCTGGGAGTCTCTGGGCAGAGCTGCCTGAGGTCTGGGGCCGGCCAGAACAGGAGAGAGGGCAGCTGCTCCCAGGGCTGGCTCAGGGGGAATGCAGTCTTATCTGCTTCCCTGGATCCCTAATCCCATTACTGTTGCACGTTCTGCTTTTTGTTGATACCAAGACAGAAAGAACAAGCCTTGGGGAAGCCCTGGCTGCCTCCTGCTTCCCGCTCCCGCCCTCCTCCGGGCACCCAAGCACCCAGCCATCCCTGCGACAGGAATGCTGGTCCTGGCTGTGCGCTGTGGATCCCGGGCCAAGGACGGGCAAGGTCCTGTCTGCCCAGACTCTCAGGATTTATGCATCCCTCCAAGTCAGGGGCTCCTCTCTTTGGGGTCCAGGGAGCCTGATGTTGATATAAGAACGTCTGAACCGGGAAATAACTTCAATAAGAGTTTATTTAAGCCCAAATTGGTGACAATTTCGAGGAAGCAAGATCTCAAGTGCGCCAGAGGATAAGTTTTGCAGCTTCTTTTATGCATTTGATATTAAGGAGGGAAGATTAAGGACCATTATGGGAAGGGGAGAGGAGGCAAGGCAGGGATTGGATTACATGCAGGTGTGGGGAGCCTTCTTTCTGCCAAGGGCCATTGGATATTTATAATATCGTTCTCTGGCAGTGCAAAATCATCAACTTAGAAATTAGCCTGCTGTATTTGGTCAAACATTTAATGAACTCACCCCTAATGCTTGGGTCAGATGTTCCCCATCCCTGGATTATAGGATAGTTAACAGGTTATGCGCTTCCTTTCAAAGGTGTGTTCATCTAGATCAGTGGTTCTCAACCTTCCTAATGCCGCGACCCTTTAATACAGTTCCTTAAGTTGTGGTGACCCTCAATTTCATTGTTACAAATTGAACATAATTAAAGCATAGTGATTAATCACAAAAACAATATGTAATTATATATGTGTTTTCCGATGGTCTTAGGCGACCCCTGTGAAAGGATCATTCGACCCCCAAAGGGGTCGAGACCCACAGGTTGAGAACCGCTGATCTAGATGCACATGAACAATGGATAGGGCTTGTTTAAGGCAAAGAGAAACTTTTAGGTAAAAAAATGTATAGTCCCAACCGACCAGCATGGCTTCGTGCTTGAGCGTCAACCTATGAACCAGGAGGTCATGGTTCAATTCCCAGTCAGGGCACATGCTCAGGTTACAGGCTCAATCCCCAGTGTGGGACGTGCAGGCAGCAGCCGATTCATGATTCTCATCATTGATGTTTCTTTCTCCCGCTCCCTGCCTCTCTGAAATCAATAAAAATATATTTTTTAAAAACGTGTAGTCCTGGGTGTGACTGCCCACCATGATGCCCTGCTTAGGGATTTATGATCTGATCACCTGCCCAGTCGCTTTCCCTAGGACCCCTTTTGCGCCCTCACTGATATGAAGAAACAAGTTCTTTTCATGAACGTGCCCATTGGCGTACGCATCCTCCAATGTGCGGAGTTCTTAAGCAGCGTGAAATAATGTCATTGGACAAATCCGGTCAGCGCTGGGAGCTTCTCCTCTTTGGCTCTGATGTAACCAATATCTCTAGCTCTAGGTGCATAACGGGAGTTTACGTTTGGATTTGGAGTGCAGAACATTCTGGATGTCAGTATCAGTATTTGCATTCATGTCTTCAGGCTGGAGCAGGGCATTTTAGTTTCTCTCTCCTCCAGGCTTGTGCTTGGCCTCCTAGAGCCCTGCTGTGAGCCCTGCTGTGAGCACTGGCCAGGGAGTCACTGGGTTAAAATGGGCGAAGGAAGCCAGCATTTGAATAAGTCTTGGGTGGGGCCGTGTTTGACCTGCTGAAAGAGAAGGGAGACAAAAATGCACAGCTCAAGAGGAAAGGTGATGCAAGTTCTTGGTTATCAGGGTCTTTATCAGCAAGCTCATCTCCAGGTCAACAATGACCAGCATCTTTACCAGCAAACTCATCTCCAGGTCAACAATCAGAAGAATCTGGAAGACCAGAGCGAGGTCTGAATAGGCCTTGTGTGTGCTGTACACACACCAGGGACCTGGGTGGTTGGCACCTGGAGCAGCCCAAGGACTCGGCACGCCGGTCTCACACCCCGATCCCACGGAGCCCCAGGTGGCCCTCTCCCATTGGAGAATGCCAGGAACTCAGCTGCCCCCTCCCCATGACCTACCCCCCGCACCTAAAGGTGTCAAAGAGAGAAACCCGGACCCAAAATGGTGTCCCTTGTGCTAAAAACCCATGGTCCCCAACCTAGATTGAAGGCCTAACTCCTTGCAGTCTTAGCCTCTCCCAAGAGTGGGATGTCCAATCAGTCGGTTTGGAATTTTCGGAACCACCGTCGTGAAGTAATCTGTGTGAGGAGACCCCCTGCCTTCCTCTTCGGGGAGGCGTCCTCACCTGACGTCATCCCCTCAAGGTCTCACCCCACCCTGTTCAGTCTAATAGCTGTCCATTGTGCACAACCCTCGCAGGGGCGCGGCGGTGGGATGCCGTCCGTGTCACGCATCACTGAATGAAGCCAAGGAGGCCCTCACATTTGCTGGGTGGAATTTTGCGTGTTCACCAAGGTGCACTGGTGGGAGGACCACAGGTTTCGTTCTTTGGTACAAAGGAGAGTCTGTTTCTTTCTTTCACTTGTGCCTGTCTAGACACTTCAGGAAAAAACAAATTTCAGTCACCAGTAAAATTATGTTCTAAAACTGGAGAAGGCTTGCGCTAAATCGTTGATAACGAATTAGCAATCACACGCCCGGAGCCTCTCCACTCACCACGCTTGTGCAGATATTTCGTGGCCCCAGAAATAGCGGTTCGCCCTCACATGCTGTTCCGCCCGGCGAGCACTGTGCGGCCACCTGCAGAAATACTTCTCGGTTTCTCTTCCTCGTCTACATGCTGGTCAGGGAAACATTGAGCAAAACACAGATTTCCTATTCCCACTCACGTGTGGGAAGTGAATTAGGTTGCAGACAATGACCTAGGCTATTCCAGCTATCAAATCCTTTGCCTCAATTTCCTGAATATTTTATTTCATTATTATGATGCTAGTTTTTATTGATTTTTAGAGAGATAAAAGGAAGAGAAAGAGTGTGGGGGGAGGGTGAGAGAGAAAGAAACATTGATTTTTTTTGTTGTTCCACTCTTTAGGGATTCATTGGTTGATTCTTATATGTGCCGTGACTGGGGGGTCAAACTCCACAACCTTGGCTTATCAAGGTTACTTTAACCACCTGGCCTACCTGGCCAGGGTGATTTTCTCAATATTATATGTCCACATTTTCCCCAGCTGAATTATTATTTTTTAATAGTTTATTGATTTATAGAGAGAGAGGAAGGAAGAGGGAGAGGAAGAGAGAGAGAGAGAGAGAGAGAGAGGTGAGAGAGAAACATTGATCAGCTGCCTCCTGAATGCCCCCTCCTGGGGATTGAGCTGCAGCCCGGCATGTGCCCTGTCCAGGAATGGAAATGGCGACCTTACGGTGCACAGGACCGCACTCAACCAGCGGAGCCACTCCCGCCCCAGAACATTTTCTTAGTGTTGAAAGCACATTGACGTCTTCCCTGCTTTTATTAAATCCATCTGAAGGACACAGAGCAATTTGTATTCCATAAAAAGAAGTTTTAGACAGCAGGGATTACTCCCGTTCCTGTGTCTTCAATGACCATGTGCCTTAGACGCCCCACCATGAACTTGTCTGTGGTTTGGAGGACATCCATACATGAACTCTGGTTCCAGAGGCTGCACCCCCTGCCTACAGCCGAGAAGTGGCCCCTTTCTGAATGCCCTTTTTTGGTGAATTTAAAGAGGGGCACAGATTGAGGCTGCAATCTCATTTGCACTGGCAGGGTATCCATCCCTGGGCCTAAAGCACTTCTCCCAAGCTGGTGGCTGGGGACCAGGGAAGCTGGGCTTGCTTTTCTATCATGGGGCAGCCAGGAAAAGTCCTGAGGACTCCTAATTACAGACCCGTTCGTCCCAGGGGATCTCAGAGACTAACGCGTTCAGCCGTGGCATTTCAGGAATATGAGACTTGCTCCCCACCCCTCATCCCTTCTTCCCCTGGTCCTGCTCGGGAATCTGAGTTGGGTTGTCAGGAGCAATGGCTGACAGACATGGGATATTTGTGTGGTCGGTCATATTTCCATTTCTATGCCTCCAGCTTCATTTCTTCTGAGACCCGGCCAGCTTTTCTTTAGCCCCGAGCTGTTGGGCCTTGCTAATTTTTACAACAGGGATCCATGCCATGCGGGTTCGGGAAATTACAGGGATTCTGTTTCTGCAGCCTGTGGATGTCTGCTGGGCGGAGGGGAAGCCGCAGATCAAAGCGAGTTGGGCCAGATGTGCAGGCAGATGAGGGTGTGCGAGCAGAGGGCAGGGCGCGCACTGTCATTTAGCTCCACGGCGGAGCCCGTGCGGTCGGTGACGCCACTGGACACCCGGGGAGGGGCTGCGCCTTTCGGCTGGCCTGTTGTTTATTTGGATTACCCGGAGCTCGCGAGTCCTTTTGACGTTGAAAAATGCCTGTTTCGGTTCAAGTACTGGTATAGTTTGATTTGCTTCTTTCCTTTCCTTTTTCGGGGGTTGCATTTTGGTTTCCCACGGCGCTCTTTCTTCTCCCCTGCGGTTTCCTTCCATCCAGATAACTGTCCCACTGGCCTTTCAACTTCAGTACTGCGACAGCGAGTCACCTTCCCAGCGGCCTCGTGGCGGCTGAGGAATCGTTTGGCAGGGGGAGTCGGGTCCCGGCAGAGGACCCCAGGATCTCTCTTGTAATATAAGATGGGGGGCAGAGCTTTGCACAGTGGCAGTATTGTGGCCAATGAGTTTTATCCCAGGCACAGTTATTGCTAATTGGAAAAAAATAATAAAGTAAAAGGGGAGACAGAGATATCATTGGGATTTCTCTATGGAAGTATCTCCTTCCATCAGAGGAAACCCATGGAGAGGGCACAGTGGTCCCTTTGGCCTGAGTTTGAATGAGTACCTTCCCCACCACATGCCTCCTAGGAGTTACTCACCCTCCCCACAGTCAGTTCTTCATCTTCCCAACAGTGTTAACAACACCCACCTCAAAGGCTGCTGGGAGAATGAAGTAGGATCATGTTGGACCACGTCTGGCACAGACAGGTCATCGCTCAAAAGCGTTTATGCGTCCATGCCTTGGACACAGGCTTGTGGAGCACCTACTACGCTCGGGGCAGCGCCAGCACAGCAGAGGACACAATAGACAACATCCTCGCCCATGGCCAGTTGTCTCCTTCTCTTTCCCTCCTCAGCCACTCGGTCCTTCCCGAAAGCCAGACCACAAACCGGGATGTTCCTGTTTCTCAGTGAACTCATTCCTTTGGACGTTCTGTCGATGAGCAATTGCATTTTGTGCTCAGGCTGCCTGTCTGCTTGAGACCAAAGGAAGAACATGTGATGGGATTACAAGGTTGGGCCTGCGTTACAACTTGGATGTGTGGAGAGGGAGATTGTTTAGTCTACACTACTTGGCTTCCTTCCTGAGCCCTTACCTTCCGGTTGGAGGGAGACATAACGTGAGCTAAACACCTGGTGGGCAATGTTCAGTCACCTAACCCCGTTGTATGCCCTTCTGCTTCCCCTGGCAGGCAGACAGCCCTCTTCCTCCCTAGCTTGTCCGGGGCTCGGGGGAAGGGCCGAGGCCGGTGCAGCCTCACGGTGCCATGGGTCAGGCTTCCGGACGGCCCAGACGTTGTCCCTCCCCACTGCGCGCGCCCTCTCCGTGTTGGCGGGGACCTGGTGTCACTCTGGTCAAAGTCAAGTCCTAGTGCCCTGCCCTCGTTTCAGTTCCCTGCTGCTGTCCTCTTGCCAAGTGAGCACCGATTCCTTCATGGGGGGTCATCCGTGCTCCAGGCTCCTGAGCCCCGCTCACTGCAGAGATGAGAAAGGCCTGTCATGCTGGCTCTCTCGTTTCGTCCTCAGAGTCTCCACTGCAGACAGGAAGAAACTGAGGTTCAGAGAAGTTTAAAAAACACACACACGTGTGTTTGCCTCGCTGGCGTGGCTCGGGTTGAGCATCGACCTATGAACCAGGAGGTCATGGTGGGATTCCCAGTCAGGGCACATGCAGGAGGCAGGCGTGCAGGAGGCAGCTGATCAGTGATTCTCTCTCATCATTGATGTTTCTGTCTCTCTGTTTCTCTCTCTGAGAACAATAAAAACATATTTTAAAAACAACAGGAAGAAGAACACATGTGTTTGAGGCTACAGAACCAGTCGTCGGACTTGAACCCAGGGCTCTTTGGCCCCAAGCCCATTCCACCAAGGCACAGTGTTCAGAATAAAAATTTAGACTTTTAGAGCGGAGATTCTGTATAAATGGAATCATCCCACCATAACACTGAGGAGTGGAAGTCAAGAATGAGCTTACGATGACTGGCCTAAAAACCATTACTTTGAAGAGAAGAATAGGGAACTCCTTTTGAAGGATGATTTAATCTGACGCAGGCCTTTAAGAAGTGCTGACTAAAGGTCTGATGACCGATGCTGTTTTGATCTTGGTGCAAGTCAGGAAGTGGAAAGACAGATTTCGGGCCCTCAGAGTTGCTAACACTGGAGGTCTCCATGTTATTTTGGTTCCAAGGCTAATTTAACCACTTCTTCTTTTGTTCTTCCAGTTTGTTCTTGGAGGACAAATCATTTTCCCCTTTTCTCTCTAGGTGACTGGTAATTTTTAAAATCATCTTTACCATCCGTCCTTATTTCCTCCCCATCTTGCTCACATTTCCCCTCTCTCTCTGGCTTTGTTTCCTGCATCCTCGCTCGCCGAGCTCTGCCCCATTAAGTTACGGAAATAAAATATATTAGAACCCTGGTCTCCAATGGCCTGGCCATCACGAGAGGGCCTTTGAGGTTGGCTTCCAACCTCGGTTCTCGGAGGGCCAACTAGGTCGCCAGTCACACGTTTGCACGGGGAGTTGGCAGCCCTGCCGGTCTGTTTTTCACGCTGTGAGGTTTTGCTAAAAGATAATAGTGACGCAATGGAAAAAATTGATTGAGCATTCACTCTAGAAAAAAAAAGTATGTGTGCATGTGTGTGTGTGTGTGTGTGTGTGTGTGTGTGTGTAACCTTTGATGGTGAGAGGAGGATCAATTCTGCCTAAAGAGAGGATAGTTATTTGCTACGAGCTGGTTCTCAGCACCCTCTTGGGTCAGGGTGGACTTCAGTACCAAATCAAAAGGGCGACTCTGTGTGGCTCAGCCACGCCATCGGAAGGATTTGGGAAGCGAGAGGACTAAAAGGAGAGCTTTTAGAAAGACTGTGTGAACTAAAACCGAAGCCTGTGAGCCCCACGTGAGTCTCCTTCCTCACCCACCCGCCTCCATCCCTCCTTTCCCTTCCGTTTCCGTGACTGGCCTGTCCTTCAGGGAGAATGAGGAGGCTCCAACCACCTCCCACATCTCAGAACAAAGGAAGACCCCAGTTTCCTGTCACAAGGCGGGTGCAGAGCCGTCCAGGCCTGGAGGAGGCCACGGCTAGTCCCTCAGGTCTCTGTTCTCCTTGAGATGAGCCTTTTATTCCCCCTCCAGGAAACGTCCCTCCCAGGGGTGCTTGAGTCCCTTGGGAGACATGAAGCCTGCTGCAATCCGCAATCCCACAGCTACTGGTGGGCGTGCAGTGTTAATCATGACTAAGTTCAGTGTCTAATGGTTACTAAATTTTAAGAAATGATTTGTGCAAAAAATATCATTGAATCACATAACTTCTGTGGCCATACGTTTGTTTTGTTCATGTCCATGTCTCTGAGCCGGTGGGTTCCATGAAGAACAGCATGTCCAGGTGACCCAGGTGACCCTCGAGCCTGCAGAGCCTCGGGGTGTCCATGTCCAGGTGACAGGTGGGGGTGCATTTGTCTGGCTGAGACTGTTTACTCTTTTTTTAAAAAAATATATATTTTACTGATTTTTTTACAGAGAGGAAGGGAGAGGGATAGAGAGTTAGAAACATCGATGAGAGAGAAACATCAATCAGCTGCCTCCTGCACACCCCCCACTGGGGATGTGCCCGCAACCAAGGTACATGCCCTTGACCGGAATAGAACCTGGGACCCTTCAGTCCACAGGCCGACGCTCTATCCACTGAGCCAAACCAGTTAGGGCTGTTTACTCTTTAAAATTTTTAAAAAATTTTGTCAATTATAGTTCACATACAATCTATTATTTTAAGCGGCACCGCACGGTGGCTAGACATTTATAGAACTTACAAAGTGACCCCCTGATAAATCTAGTACCCACCTGGCCCCATACATAGTTCTTACAAGATTATTGACGATATTCCCCGCGCTACACGTGACTATTTGGTAACTGCCAATTTGTACTTCTTAATCACTTTTTTAACCCAGTCCCCTCAACCCCCACCCCAGTTTGGCAACCATCAGTTTGTTCTCTGTGTCTGTGAGTTTATTTAATTTTTTAGATTCCATATGGGTGGAATCATGTGATATTTGTCTTTTCCTGTCTGATTTATTTCACTGAACTAATGCCCTCTAGGCCCATCCATGCTGTGGCAAATGCTAAGATCACCTTCTTTTTTATGGCTGAGTCATATTCCCTGCATACACGCACCCCCTCCTTCTCCGTTTATCTGTTGATGGGCACATAGATTGCTTCCACATCCTGGCTATTGTAGATCAGGCTGCAGTGAACATAGGGGCGCAGGTATATTTTCACATGAGTGTTTTGGATTTCTTCAGATGAATACCCAAAAGTGGGACTGCTGAGTCATATAGTGGTTCTATTTTTAATTTTTTGAGGAACCTCCATACTGTGAAAGTATTGTTCATAAGATTCTACCAAGAAAGAATTGAGCGGAGAAGTGGGTTGTCGTGGGGCACCTGCCTGTGGTACTTCCCCAGGTCGTCCACTTCTTCACGTTCTTTGCACGTGATCCCTGTCACCCTGTCAGAGTTGACAGGGGAGAGAGAAAGAGTGGACATGGTGATCTTCGTAAAGGGGTGGTCTCCACCCCACTGGGCACAGGCAGACACTGCGCCTCCTGTTCCTCGTTGTGAACAAGGCCTGGCTTTGCCCTTCAGCACCCTTTACCCGCCCAGCCCTGTCCTTGGGCAGCGGACAAGCACCCATTGCTTGGTAGGGTAACTGGGTCCAGATGCTTGCAGGGAAAGTAGAAGCAAACAGGCAGGAGTGACCTGGGAAATGAAAGAAAAACAGCTTACCCTCCATGTGTGCTTTCTTGTAGTTTTATCTGCTTTTTTCCCCTTTTTAATTCAAATTTGGGTCTTAGTCAAAGGATCTAATCAAGGAGGAGTAGCTTCCAAAAGAGAAGTTCACCCCGGCTGGTGTGGCTCCGTGGTTGAGTTGACCCATGAACCAGGGGGGCACGGTTCGATTCCCGGTCAGTGCACATGCCTGGGTTTGGGCTTGATCCCCAGTGTGGGGCATGCAGCAGGCAGCTGATCCATGATTCTCTCTCATCATTGATGTTTCTTTCTTTCTTTTTTTAAACATATTTTTATTGATTTCAGAGAGGAAGGGAAAGGGAGAGAGAGAAACATCAATGATGAGAGAGAATCACTGATCAGCTGCCTCCTGCACATCCTCTGCTGGGGATGGAGCCCACAACCTGGGCATGTGCCCTTGACCGGAATCGAGCCCAGGACCTTCAGTCCCCAGGTCGATGCTTTATCCACTGAGCCAACCCGGCTAGGGCTCATTACTGATGTTTCTATCTCTCTCTCCTTCTCCCTTCCTCTCTGAAATTAATAAAAACATATTTTTTAAAAAGTAAGAGAAGTTCAGACTTGTAAAAAGAGTATACTTTTCCTATAAGTCAAATAAGCATCAGCCATTCAGAAAAATGCTCTCTGGAAAGTAGCACCAAGTAGCGCACTATTAGGAAGATGGGCCAGAGGCGGGCAGAGAGCAGCCTCTGGAAGAGTCAGGAACTGGGTCTGGCTCTTTCTTGGATTCCGACCCCACCCACTCTCCTGAAAATGTCACCGTCCAGGATGTGTCCGTGACCAGCCCCTTCAGGTGGGGTCTCCAAAGGAAGCAGGGAGACGTAGCAGGAACTGTGGGATGCCAATATTCAGAGCATTTTTCAAGGTCAAGAGAGAGAACCAAGAACCAAGACTTCCAGCAATTTTAAGAACATGACCGTCATGGTCGGCAGGCTTGACTGGCTCCTGTGGTCTTCAGAATTCGATTAAGTTGATAGAAGAGAGAGACCAGCGTTAAGAAGGAGAAACTCCATGATCTGGTTGCTAGGGTAACTGCTCCTGATTGCACCTCCTCAGAGCGCACCCTTACCATCGCTCTTCTTGCAGCCAAACTTTATGAGAGAGAAAGGACAGGGCTTTCTTCTCGTCGCACAAAAGGAGATGTGATGATGGGAGGGAAGATGAGGTGGTTATGAGAGTGGAGGGGGCACTTTCTGCCGTCCTCTGAGAAGGTGCAAGCGGGCGTCACAGGAGGGAGCTGCCCCTGGCACCGGGGTGCTGAGGGAGCCCATGAGATCCTCGGCTTCCACAGGGCATCCCACATGCAGACCCGAAGCCACGGCAGATGTCACAAGGAGCCGAGAAAAGTCAGACTACGGTGGAAGGAAGGAAGAACTCCCAAACCTTCTATCGGAGCCAATCGCAGGCTGCAACTAGTGAGGAGGAACCACAGCTTCTGTATGTAAATGACAGGGCTCACCAGGGACCTGGTGTTGGCTCCAACATGACCTTTTAAAAAAATGTTTACAAAAGTCATACATATAGAAAAAATGAATAACTACCAATAAAATTAAAAAATAAAAATATCACATTTAATACCCAGAGCCAACATTATAGCTGGCACATAATACTTAATAAATGTCAACTATCGCCCTAGCCGGTTTGGCTCAGTGGCTAGAGCGTCAGCCTGTGTACTGAAGGGTCCTGGGTTTGATTTCAGTCAGGGGCACATGCCTGGGTTGCAAACTTGATCCCCAGTAGGGGGCATGCAGGAGGCAGCCAATTGATAATTCTCCCTCATCATTGATGTTTCTATTTCTCCCTCTCCCTTACTCTCTGAAATAAAAAAATGTACATATTTAAAAATAAATAAATAAATTTAAATTATCCTATATAATAAAAGGCTAATATGCAAATCCACCAAACAGCGAAACGACCGGTCACTGTGACGCACACTGACCACCAGGGGGCAGACACTCAACGCAGGAGCTGCCCCCTGATGGTCAGTGTGCTCCCACAGGGGGAAGGCCGCTCAGCCAGAAGCCGAGCTTGCCAGTGGGCTCACGGCTGGCGAGTGCAGCGGGAGCCTCTCCCACCTCTGCAGCAGCACTAAGGACCCTTTGGGGGGATGTCTGCCTACTGGCGGGCCTAAGCCAGCAGGCCAACATCCCCCGAGGGGTCCTGGACTATGAAAGGGCTCAGGCCAGGCTGAGGGACCCCCCCGCCCACAGTGCACAGATGTTGTGTACCAGGCCTCTAGTTAAAAAATAAAAATGAATTTTAAAAATACAGATCTTTCCATACATATCTACCTATTGACCTACATTTTAAAAAGTGGTCTAGGTTTATTGCTAAACCATATATTAGGGATATTTTTTCATATCAAATATGTTTTATAGTTTTCTTTATTTTACCACTGATAGCATATGCTTGACAACATAAGAGAGAATGTTGACCATCTCGACTGTATCTGGGAACCAACAGCCCTTACCTCTAAGTGCAAGGAAACCCCTTCGAAGCCTCAAAGAGAAAAAAGGAGTGGTCGAGATGGAGTGTGCGCACACTTACATGAGTACACGCAAAGGTGTGGACTGAAGAGAGGAAGATCCATTCTGGGCCCAGGGAAGAGAGGCGAGCCCCTCCCTTCCTGGCTCCATGACCTTCCCTCTCCCCCCCTCCCCTGCACCGCCCACCCCAGATGTGCTCCTGCTGGGAGGCGGTCCCTCCAGGATTTCCTGATTATGATGAGGAAGCACAGCTGAGCGTCAGGGAGTTCTGATAGAGATCTCCTCACCTCTGACCTCCAGCCCCACCTCTGTTTACCAGTCTGCGAGCCAGCGGCTCATGTAACCCAGCGGAGAAGAGAGGAGGGCAGAGAGGCAGGGCGGCAGGTGCCTGCAGCTGTCAGCTGGGCGAGCCACACCTTGCCCTCTTCCTGTGTCACGGGCGAAGCAGAACGGGGGCCAGGCCAGCTTTGGGTGGGAGCAGAGCTGCAATGTACATGCATCTATTTGCGTGCTATTTCATTGAGAAAATGCAGGGCATCCAAGGGGCTGGCGCCGTCCCCACTGCCAGTCCACGCCGCCCACAGCTTCCCCCACCTGTCCTCGTGGGCCTGCTCTCGGCAAGGCTGTCCCCTCCGATTCTGGCCCAGGACTTCAGCCCTTCTCCTTCTTCCTGAGCCCTTCCTCTCTCCCTCCCTCCCTCCCTCCCTCCCTCCCTCCTTTCCTCCCTTCCTTCCTTCCTTCCTTCCTTCCTTCCTTCCTTCCTTCCTTCCTTCCTTCCTTCCTTCCTTCCTTCCTTCCTTCCTTCCAAAGCATTTTCTTGTTGTTGTTAATCCTCACCCAAGGATATTTCTCCATTGATTTTTAGAGAAAGTGGAAGGAAGGGAGAGAGGCAGAGAGAGAGAAAGAAACATCGATGTGAGAGACATACATGGATCGGTTGCCTCCCACACGTACCCCAACCTGGGGCCAGGGATCAAGATTGCAACTGAGGTACGTGCCCTTGACCGGAATCGAACCTGGGACCCTGCAGTCCTTGGGCTGATGCTCTGTCCACTAAGCCAAGCCGGCCAGGGCTCTTAGCCTTTCTGCAGCATCATTCCCTCAGCAAGAAACATGGTCCAGAAGCCATCGAGTTGAAAAGCACGCATATATGTTTTTTTAAAGTGAAATCCTCCAGCAC